>NC_143155.1:12452182-12738448 GCF_041381405.1 Jatropha curcas
GTGTACTTTTTCAAAAAAAAAAAAAAAAAAGAAAAAAAGAGAAAAGAAGAAGGGGTGTTGGTCTTAGAATAAAACCCTATGTTCTCTCAAATTTGATAATCATGCATATATTTTCTCAGTACTGATCAAGTGCAGATACAAATAAAGTTCGGTACAGAAATATAGCTCAAGTTCAAAGAAGCAGTCGAGTCTCGGTACAGAAAATACAGTAGAAGAAAAACAAAGCAAAGCGGGGAAATCTAGCAGCTATCAGCGGCGGGGCCTCCTCCCCCTCTCATCGTCAAAGGCTGTCTGGGTCCAGGCCGCAGCTAGTTCCCGCTCCATCCCGAGGAACAGCTCCATCATCTGGTTAATCAACCCGACCGGAACCTGGAAATCATATAAACAAAAAAAAATACAAGTCAATATTGAATCTCCTATGAATCCTTTTCGTGAGAGATTGTCAGACTTTACCTCAGTGATGTCCTCAGAAGGAAGAACTGTGCGATCCAAACCCTCTAGTGAGACCTCTCGAGAAGCCGGGAGACCGTGGGGAACAAAGTAGGAAATACCATATGGAAGACGTAGACTGGCAAGGTCTGGGTGAAGCGGCCCGGTAGCCTCCAAAATAGCCCGGGGAGCTCTGAAAGAACCTACCAACCGGCTGGGCCCAGCCTGCGACGGTCTCGCAGTCGGGGTAGAAGAAGTAGGATCAGTCCTGGGCCTCCTCCTTGGAGTCCTAGTCGAGGGGCCCGAAGCCCGAGAAGAACGGGTGCCAAGCGGTCGAGAAGGAACCGGTTCCTGGAAATCATCAAAACGAGATCCAATGGGCGGCATCAAAGAAAGCCCGCAGAACTCATCGTAATCTCCCCCCATGAGGAACTCCACATGGGGGATGCCCTCAGTATTAGCAGCTGTGAGTATCATCTGCCTACCCGCTCGCATGTCCTCAGGAGGGGCATAAGGGACAGAACGACAGCCTCTTACCTGAAAGTCCACTCTCTCGCCCAAATAATATCGCCGCAGGATGGGGTGTGACAGGACCACTCTCCGTTGGGACAAGGTATCTGACTGCTGAAAATCAGGATCAGCCTGAATCCAGCCCTGTAGGCGGGCAGCCATCGGCCCCACCTCGGCCTATAGAAGATACAAATATGTTAGTAAATCCTTTTTATTTAACATATGTAAAAGTCACCAATCATGTACCTGCTCCACCGGGCACATATCAAAAAAGGCTCTCAGCTCCTTCAGCGACTTCTTATGCCGGACCGGATGAAGGTTTGATTTGTACCATCTCCAAGCCAGAGGCGCCAGCCCTGATTCGGGGTTAGGCTGGAGCAACTCTGGGCGAGTATAAGGAAAGTGCTCAAATGCCCAAGTCTGCAGAACAAAAAGGGGGATCAGTAAAAAAAAAAGAGAGAGAGAGAAAAGAGTACAGAAAGGGAGAATGTTCCTTACACTACCTCCCAAAAGTAGTAGGTCCCGCTAAGCTTGCCGTGGCCTCGGCTCAAGTCACACATATCATCATACATGCGGCTCAGAATAGCACCGGCCCAGTCATACTCCTCTAAATGAGCCAAGTTCTCCAAACTCTTTAAGACAGAAGGGTTAAACCTCTCTTTCCTGTTGGACCAGAAGGTCGAAGCAAACAACAGCAACAAGGTGAATCGGGCCACCTGAGTAGCCGTCAGCTCTCCCCGCCCGTATCTAGCATAGATGCCTGGGGCCTGGAGGGATAACCAACGTCTGGAGATACTCAGAGTAGGGGTAGCAGAGCCTGGCTCGACAGTCCGAGGCAGGTCTATCCCAATCAGCCCCACCATCCGGTCGGGGGAGATATCAACCCTCCAATCATCATATAGCTCGATCGGCCGAATGCCGAAAGGAATCCCGGAGATCACAAAAAAATCTGCAGGGGTCATTGTCAACTCGCCCCAAGAAAAGTGGAAGGTATTGGTAGTGTCCCACCACCTCTCAGCCAAAGCACACAATAGCTCCTTGTAGTTACTTCGACCCATGTCAAGATATCTCAGATAGCCCAGATAGGATGGATGGATAATCGCACCAACCGGGTTATTGTGATCAAATAGTTCAAGCGGAACTCCAGCCACAGAACTCTCGGCTACATCCAATTTGATACGGGAATCCTAAAAGGTAAAAGACGACCTAAGAGTTACTCCTCGGTTCCTTACTAAGGGTAATATCTTAGTTCCGTTTCTAGCATGCATACTAATAAAGAGGTAACAAAAGAAATTCCAAAATTTACAATTTGGCCTAAGGCCCAAAAGTTCACAATTTGGCCTAAGGCCCTAAAAATCCACAGTTTTTTCGGCCTAAGGCCCAGATAATAAATGCAAAGGTGGAAAAGAACTCACCTGGGCATAGATGCCAGTCATGGAGGCGTGCGTGTCAGCGTCTGCCATTAGATTAACCTCGTCGAGAGAAATCCCCAGAGACCCGAGAAAATCCTCCTCACTGCTTGGTGAAGCCATAGAGGAAGGAGGTCTTGTAAACTTTGAAAGATGAGAGGATTTGAGAGAACTCTTGTGTGTAGAGAGTTTAGAATGAGTGGATAGTGAGATTTCAAGCTATTTATAAGAAAATGGCCGAAACGCGGGTCTTCTGGACGCGTCCGTTTTTCGCCTCCAAAATTTGCGTTTCAGACAACCACCGACTCCCATAAATCATTTTTATGGTTGCCGGTGGGGGGCAACTGTGAACACCCAAATTTTGAGGCTCGAAGAGCCATTTTTTCCGGACTGCAAACAGCCCGGTCGGACTAAAGGCCATTTTGGAAGTTCACCGAAAATATGCCAATATGGTACTTAAAACGTCCGGGACGTCGCGAGGATCGCGGAACTGGTCTCGAAATTTTTTTTTGGAGGTCCGGAACTCTCGGAAAAGCCTCCGGAGCGAATTTTGTCAAAACTACCGGCACGGCGGCTCCGCCGCCGGCCTCCGGCGACCCTGCCACCGAGCTCCGACGGCCCGGCCGCCGAGCGCCGCCGGACACCGGCGGCCCGACCGCCGAAATTTTTTTTTTTTATAAATAGTGGCCCCGACCCTCCATTTTCGGCACTCAGTCTGTGTTGACGGACACTCCTCCCTACACTCTTTGCGATTCTTTATTGCTTTCTTGCATTTTTTAATTTTAGTTTTATTTTATTGTTGTGATATTTGGTCACTTAAAATTAAATTAAAATTAATTCCCTTAACGAGGAGCTTAACCTGGAGTTAAGAAGCGGTCGACGATTAAATCAGGTACGTAAGTTAAACTTTTGCCTATTTAATTTTAGCACTTCATGCATGCTTCTTATCTACTCCTAATAATTCTACAACTGCATAAATGCATTCATACCATCATATAGGCAAGTAAATTGCCTCAATTAAAATATGATTAAGCTAAATGCCCGGTTAATTAATAATCGTGGTATTAAAGTTTAAATCCGACAATATTGGCTTAAAATATCTAGTCTTTCAATGGCTATGGTATGATTGCCTTTATTTCGAACAATTTTCGGCTTAAGTCCAATTAATCAATAATTGTGATCAAAAGGCCTTAATTAATCACGTTCTTTTGGCAACAACTTGCCTAAATCAACACATTTTGGCTAAAAGCCTTTTAAATAACCAAACTTTTGGCAACAATTGCTTAAAATCAAAGTTTTGGCAAAATGTCTTAAAACTAAATCAATTTTTAGGTTTTAAAACCTAAAAATCAATCATTTTGGCGACAATCGCCTAATCGACACTTTTGGCAATTTATTGCCTAAATCACAAAAATCATTTTGGCTAAAAGCCTTAATTCATTTTTGGCAAGCAAATAAGTTCAATCAAACACATCTTTTTGGCTAAAAGCCGTTAAAATCAACACTTTTGGCATCAAATGCCTAAAAATCAATCAATTCTTTGGCAAAATGCCTAAACAAAATGCACAAAGCATACACACACTCATGCATAAAGCATCCCATTCAAAGCCCTTCAAAGAAGGCCTATCGAACTACGTGGACTTTGATCTTCCATTCAAACGGAAGTATGTAGGCACGTTCGGGATTTCACCCCGGGCGGCAAGTCGAAATCACTTTAAACATGTCATTCACCCTGCAAAGCATTCAAGCATTCATCCATGGTTAGTTTATCAGCATGACATAGTCTCGGGATCCACCTCGGGTTTGTAGACCATGCTTTAACATTGGGTTAATTAATCTAGTAATTAGGTTAATTAAAATTGGAGTCAACTTAGGGTTTTTTCCTAGTTTACCCGAAAATAATTAAACAAGGTGGCGACTCACACATCACGTGCATTTCTTCCTTAGTCACATGCGTTCGTATGCATTGATAATTGGGGAGGGGTTCACAAAGGCGTCTGGAATTCTGTTATAGGTTCTTCCTATGTGAGTGAAAGTGATCTTGTCGAATAGTGCTGCCTTTTTCAACAAGTACTCAACATAGGGCTTCAATCTTTCTTCTTCTACCTTCCATCTCTCGTTAGCATGTTCAATAACCAATAACGAATCTCCTATTACTTCGACCTCCTTAGCACCGGATGCAAGGAGAGCTTCCATCCCCATGATGCATGCTTCATATTCCGCCATGTTATTAGTGACCGGGAACAACAGCCTCTTGCACATCGTGGTAACCTCACCATTAGGTGCTTCAATTACGATACCAGCTCCGGCTCCATTTCTGTTGGCTGATCCATCAAAATACAATCTCCAAGCTCCTGCTTCGATACATAGTAGGTACTCATCCGGAAACTCCAATTCCCAAGGTTCATCACTTGCAATTGGATTTTCTGCCAGGAATTCTGCTACAGCCCGACCTTTGACCGTTTTCTTTGTTACAAAGTCCGCATCCACACTAGACATCTGAACCAACCATTTAGACAACCGTCCCTCTAGAGTAGGCGTTTTCTGCAAATACTTCAGAGGATCAATTTTGGAGACAAAAGTGACCTTGAAGGAATCAAAGTATGGTCTTAACTTCTTTATCGACCACACTACTGCCATGCACGTTTTTTCAATCAGATTGTACTTCTCTTTGATAGGCAGTAGTTTCTTGCTGATGTAGTAAATGGCCTTCTCTACTCCAGCAGCGTCCGGCTGTACCAACATTGCTCCAACTCCTGCATCTTCTACAGACAAATACAAGATTAGAGGCTCTCCTGGTCTTGGTGAACTAAGCACCGGTGGATTCATCAGGTATTTCTTTATGTGGTCAAAGGCCTTCTGGCAGTCCTCATTCCACTTGACTGGCTGATTCTTCTTCAGTAGCTTAAAAATTGGGGCACAGGTGATGGATAACCTCGAAACAAACCTGCTAATGTACTGGATCTTACCCAGGAAGCTTCTCACCTGACGTTCTGTTCTTGGCGATTTCATGTCCTGAATGGCTTTTATTTTGTCAGGGTCAACCTCAATCCCATTAGGTCCTACAACGAAACCTAACAACTTCCCCTTCGTTACTCCGAATACGCACTTCTTGGGATTGAGCCTCAAGTTGTACTGCTTGACCCGTGCGAAGAACTTTTCCAACATCTCTGCATGTTCTTCCTGTGTTTTTGTCATGATCACCATGTCGTCCACATATACTTCTAACCCTTTATGGATCATATCATGAAACAGTGTGGTAGCCATTCTTTGGTATGTTGCCCCGTCATTCTTCAATCCAAATGGCATTACTTTGTAGCAAAATGTTCCGAAGTCCGTGGTGAAGGCCGTCTTGTGCTTGTCCACTAAAGCCATCAGTATTTGATTGTATCCGGAAAATCCGTCCATAATAGAATAACATCCCATTTCGGCAGCGCTGTCGATTAAAACATCTATGTGCGGAAGTGGAAAGTCATCTTTAGGTGAGGCTTTATTCAAGTCTCTGTAATCAACACAGACCCTTATCCTCCCATCTTTCTTCAGTACCGGGACTATATTCGCAAACCATTCCGGATAGTGAACTACTTCTAAGAATCCTGCATCCAACTGCTTCTGGACTTCAGCTTTGATCTTGTTTTGCCATTCTGGTCTGACCCTTCTCCTTTTCTGCTTTACCGGCTTAATACTCGGATCAATAGGAATGAAGTGCTCTGCTATTGATCTGTCGATCCCTAGCATGTCCGCATAGCTCCAGGCAAATACCTCCGAATTTTTCTTGATACATTCTTGAAGATCCTGTCTGAGTTCAGGTTTAAAGTCTGATCCGATTTCAATTATTTTAGGATCTTCAGTGGTGCTTCAGTTAAATGCAAAATGATGCAATGCATTTATGTCAAATATGCGCGTGGTATAATCAATGCCATGAACGTGACAATTAGGAAAACAAGAAAACAAATAGTCAAAGTTCACTTGCATTGATTGAAATAAAAGAGGAAAACCATCCATAGTGTTCTCAAAACGAGCATCAGAAAAACAAAATACAGGATTAACTGCCTGTTCAATATATTCATTACAAGTGTCTTTTATTGCCTGGATTACTTCATCGGCATCTACACCTTCTTCTTCCGTCGGGGTAGCTTCTATCTTCTCTTCAACCGGCTTCGCCTTCAATGCCTTCCTCTCCGCTTCTTCGGCGTCTTCGGCAGCTAGAACTGACTGGAGAATGCGCGCCTTGGCCTTTTGCTCTTGCGCCAACTTTGAAGCTTCATCCCCAATCCCCAGAAAGTCTTCAAACTTGGATATCTTCTTCAACCACTCAGATTCAGTGCTCGCTTCTGGCATACATACCATGAATTCAGTCCCATCCACCAGCTGTTCCAAGGAAGGTTCGGGCGACTTGACTAGCTTCTTCTCATAATCGGTCATGAATATCTCCAAGCCGGGATAGGTCTTTCCCCTACTCTGAAATTCCCCTTCAGATTGTGGAATAAAGAAGATCTGATTCACATTCGACGCTCTGATTGGAGACCGAACCTCATATTTTTCTTTCTTCCTATTTTCAGAATAGCCCAATCCGTGCTTGTCTTGTTGCCCCAATGCCGATGAGAGAGGCTCAAACCTTCCTTGTAGCTCCCGACCTAAACCCTTGCCGTATTGCCAATTCATCTTCTTCATCATCTTCCTAAAGAAAGGACTCATTCGATTCACTGCACTTTTGCTCTTGGTGGGGGACGCATCAATTACTGCCACCTGAAAACCTTATAACGATACTGTTTTTGCCGAAATCCCGAACCCCAGAAGGATCCCGAAAACATCTTTTTATTTTGTTTATTTTGTTAAAGGGTGATAAAAATCTTTTCTTGGATACACGATGCCGATAAATCGGTCTTATAAATCGTTTTAGTCGCCACCCATTATTTCGGCAATGGGACCGTTCTTAATTTTATTAAATGACTCCATTTAACCCATTTTTTATTCAAGGCCAAATTATTTAGAAAAACTGGTCAGGCAAACCAATGAGGTTCTGGGTAAGGGAATTGGGTACGTCGGCCCATTGGAAGCCGACGCCCGGAAAACCGACCTCTTTTAACCTACGATTTCTAATTGATTTTATTTTAGAAAAGCCAAATTATTTAATTAAACCCAACCCGAATAAACCGAAACGAGTTCCTATGTGGAAAATTAATTAATCGTCCCAATTAAATCTAATTATCACATAGCAATTATTCAAATCAAAGCAATTAAATCAAAGCGATCAAACCAAATAAATAAAAAGACCCGCTCTTGCCTTATGGTTAAAGGCGGGCAACAAACCGAACCGAAAATACATTTTACCCGATTTAAATCCAACCCATAAACCCAAAATCATTGCATATTTATTATTTAACACTAGAAATGCAAATTGTTAATAAACATGCAAATTAATCTTAAATATAAATAAATCAACAAACTTAATTTTATTTTTCATTTAAACATAAATTGCAAAATTCATATAAATAAAAACATAAAATTACATTTTAGTATTCTAAGTTTAATTAAACTGTGATCTGTTCATAATTGGGCATTTTCAAATTTATTGAAGAAATTAGATTTTATTTTCGTATAAAATTTATTATTATTTTTTTTTATTTTTCTGGAAAAATCGATGAACAGTCGCGTCACGCAGCTGTTCCTGGATGAACAGTTGCGTGACGCAACTATTCTTCATGAGCAGTGAATAGTGAACAGTGAATAGTGAACAGTGAACAGTGAATAGTGCACAGTTGCGTGATGCAACTGTTCACAGTTGCGTGACGCAACTGTTCTTCATGAGCAGTGAATAGTGCACAGTTGCGTGACGCAACTATTCTTAGATGAACAATTGCGTGACGCAGCTGTTCATCCAGGAACAGTTGCGTGATGCACTGTCCTAGCCCAGAATTCATTTTTAAATGTTTTATTTACATTATTTCTTACTTAAATACGATTTAAAGACATATAAAATGGTCAAATATGAACAGAACATAATTTAAAGAAACTTAGATTACTAAAACCACAAAAATATTACTAAAATCACAAAAATATATAAAAAAAAATACAAAGAATGTTAAGGAAATTACCTAATCCTCAGATTGATGCTTGCAGATGGATCAAATCTCTTAACAAATGATAGCTAAGATTTCCAGAAGCCTTTTTTCCAAGGATTTAATTGTGGTTTCTTTATATTTATTTTTGTTCTCTCTTTTTATGCTTTAATTCACCTAAAATTGATGTTTAATAGCAATTTTTCTTCAAATCAACTCACAAGAGTGTTTGGAGAAAAATGTGGCCGCAGAGGTGTGTTTTTTAGGGTTTCAAAATCGTGTTTTTGTTCCTGTCCCTTTTTTTGTTGTTCCTCTCTTCTGTCAAAATTGTGAGAAAGAACTGTATTTATAGGGTAGGTCAGGACATAGCTGCGTCACGCTACTGTAGCTGCGTCACGCTACTGTAGCTGCGTGACGCTACTGTAGCTGACTGTAGTTGCGTGACGCTACTCATTTGTTGAACAATGATGAATAGTTATGAATAGTGATGAACAGTTATGAATAGTGATGAACAGTGATGAACAGTTGCGTGACGCAACTGTTCTTGGATGAACAGTTTCGTGACGCAGCTGTTCTTGCGTGACGCAGCTATGACTCAGCCAACTATTCAACATTATTTTTAATTTAAATCCTTGGATTAAAAGACTTCTAGATGGCATTAACCCATTCATTTTGCATCCTCATTTCCTCATTGGATCAGGCGGGGCATAAAAAAAACGCGTCAACAGTTTGCCCCCCACTTTATCATTAATTGTATAAACGATTAATGTTAAAGTGGTCTACTGACGCGCCTTCAGTCTGGCAACCATCCTCAAAGCTCAGTTTGATCGGCTTGAAAGATGTTGGATTGACTTGATCATCTGGCCACCTACTCAGCTCGGCTTGATCGGCTTTGTTGGCTCCAGTCGGATCGGTTGGATATGAAAATACCTTCGAGGTTCGATTTGACTGGCTCGAAGGATTTTGATTGAATTGACCTAAAGGCTCTAGTCGGACTACATCAGCATTCTGTGTACAAACAGATTTGAGCATCAGCAGTCATCCGGCCACGTCCAGGGTTCTGTTGAGAAAAGTAATTCCTGTGTACAAACAGATCAACTTTGCAATACATTAGTAGAATTAAAATCCAAATAGCTTTAAAATGCATCATCATTGTTGGTGGGACCAAAGGATGATTTCTGTATACAAACAGATTTCGCTTGGTGGGACTAAAGGGCAATTTCTATGTAAAAACAGATTTTGCTTAATTTCCGTATACAAACAGAGAGGACCAAATAGCAATTTCTGTGTAAAAACATATTTCGCTTTGTGAGGTCGAAGAGCAATTTCTGTGTAAAAACATATTTTGCTTGATTTTTGTTTAAAAAAAGATGGGACCAAATAGCTATTTCTGTGTAAAAATAGATTTCGCTTTGTGAGGTCAAAGAGCAATTTCTGTGTAAAAACAGAGTTTGCTTGATTTTTGTATAAAAACAGATGGGACCAAATAGCTATTTCTGTGTAAAAACAGATTTCGCTTTGTGAGGTCAAAGAGCAATTTCTGTGTAAAAACAGATTTTGCTTGATTTCTGTATAAAAACAGATGGGACCAAATAGCTATTTCTGTGTAAAAACAGATTTCGCTTAGTGAGGTCAAAGAGCAATTTCTGTGTAAAAACAGATTTTGCTTGATTTCTGTAGATATATAGATCTTACTTGGTCCAAAGCACAGTTTAATCGGCTTTGTCCACCTCCTCAGCTCGGCATAATCGGCTTTGGAGTGTTTGGTTTTGAGATTACCTTGATCAGCTTCGAGAAACCATCACCGGTTGACTTGAAAAATTTTCAAGAGAAAAAGGGCAATTTTTGTGTACAAACAGATCTTGCCTTTGATAAATGTTGGAGCGTCACATGCCCCCATGCATTAATTATGAATTTTGAAATTTAAAATTTGAAATTTTGCATCAGGGCAAAAGATTATATTTTTGCCCCCAGTCCGAAATGTTGTCCTGAGACCAAAAATATTATCTTTTAAGATAACCTTGAAAACTTTATTTTTGTCCATTGTAAAGAATTTTGAATTTTAGCAAAAATCGCCAAATTTTTCTAGTCCCAAATTTTTAGGTATACTTTCCCTGATGCGGTGTGGAAAGAAGACTTACCTGGGGGTGTCTGATGATTTTGCCCCCTGTGAGGTGAGTAGATGGAATTATTAAGGTATACGAGCCGCACACCAACTCCAATTTGATTTTTTTTTATGCTTTTCTTTTCTTCTTCTTTTTTTTTTTAGATTTTGCTTTATTCCTGCACAAAGGAAACAAAGCCACAGAGACAAAAAAGAGAGGCATCCCACCTACTTACAAGAGTGGTCCGCCTTGTTAATGTGGGCCAAAATGCCCATCAATTTTATTCCAAAGTTAATAAAAGACAATGAAATAGGAGCTAAGCAAAAGCACATAAACAAAAAGGATTTACACTCTTGAAAAAGAAGGGATGACCCTTTTATCACCTGCAACGCGCAGAAAAAGATAAAATATGCAACTTCTTTATGTATGCATGAACCTATTTAAAGGCTAAGAATTTTTATTGATGGTTTTTCTTTATTGATCCTTCCAAGGAAATCACTGAGAAAATGGTATTCGTCCTCCTGATCGCTGTCTGAGAGAATCCAATACCCGGGCAAAACCAATAGTGGAAAATCTTCAGCGCAAATGAGCGAATGCTGACCATATAGGCAGAGAGGGAGGTCTTATAATCAACAATCATGCCCCCGAAACAAGAGGAAAGATGAATTTGATAATCAAGCTCTTTATTGCTATCAAGCTCTTTATTGCTCTTACTTCTTTCAACATCATACTGAAGTAAAGAGAAACTACTTTAATACAATGATCATTTATTCTAACTACTCATTCGCCTATTCTCCTTTTAGTCAAGTTGATGACATTGAGCAACCAGTAACATGTATGTCACAAATGCATGGCATAGATTTCACATTTAAACTAAGCACCATGCGTTAATATCAAAAATTTTGTTTATATTTATTTATTATTATTTTTTTTTCATTCATTTCATTTTTTTTTAACTCTAACTTTTGCCTAGGTCGCCCTTTACGGGTTTTCAACCTAGCGAGTGTATCTCTTGCCTAGGTCGCCCTTTCGGTTTTTCAACCTAGCCCTTTTTTTTTAATCGAAACCATCATTTCAGACATAAAAACCTTTTCATTTGGTCTTGATTAACGATCCGATTCAGCAACACCTTTGTCCAACAGTTTCTGGATTCTGAACGATCCATGCCAGTTGGGTCTGAATTTCCCTTCAGGAAGACGCTTACTTTGAAGTAAAGATCATTATCTGCAACTATGTGATGAGAAGCTCTATAGCGATAGAAAATGTTCTTCTCAATAAATCTAGTCACTTGTTTGGCAGTCAGCAAATAAAACGGACTCTTTTTTTTGTTGGAAGACTCACTTTCAGCTCTTCCTTCTCTTTTATTATATATACATATATATTTTTTTAAACTATCATATTATTTTTTGTCATCATTTTTTTGTCCGTAAGGGAATAACATCCCGTTCTTGCAGCATTATTGATCAGAACATTTATAGGGAAACCCTCTTTGTGTGAGGCTGCAGTCGACACAGGCTGTTAGTCTTCCATTTTTCTTGAGCACAGGGGCTATATTTGCTAACCCCTCAGGGTATTGTACTACCTCCAGGAAATCTGTATCTAGCTGCTTCTCAACTTCAGCCTTCATCTTGTTTTACCACTCTTGGTCTGAACCATATTCTTTTTTCGCATTACTGGCTTAATATTCGGATCGGTAGGGATGACATGTCTTGCAATTGACTTATGGATCGCCGGCGTATCAGCACAACTGTAGACAAAGGCTTCTGAATGATTCTTGGGAATCGTTTCTGAATTCAAGCTTAAAGTCTGATCCGATTTCGATTATTTTGGGATTTTCGACGGTGCTTAGGTTAAATGCAAAATGATGCAATGCACTTATGCCAAATATGTGTATGGTATAATCAATGCCATAAACATAACAATCAGGGGAAATAAGAAAATAAGTAGTCAAAATTCATTCCATTGATTAAAATAGTAAACAAAATCCATCCATATTGTTCTTAAAGTAATCATTCGGAAAATAAAAAGCAAAATTAAAAAAAATTGTTCAATTCACCCATCACAGCTAACTTTTGTGTTTGGGAGGCTTGGTGATCTTCCCACTATCTATCAAGTTTTGAATGTCATGTTTGAGCCTGGAGCAATTATCAGTAGAGTGCCCCTTGCACTGATGGTATTCACAATTTTGATCAATAAACTTGCCTAGAATTGGCTTGGATGGATTAATGGGTAACTTTGACAGTACACCATTCTTGATACAGGACTGCATAACCTTGCTTAAAGGTCTGCCCAAATCAGTGAACTCCCTTTGCGCTTTCTCCCTAATAGCTCCAACTATATCGCTACTCCCCGACTGGTTTGTAGCTGCATGACCAGCATTCCTATTATGACCATTGTGGGAAGGTCGGTAGTTAACAAACCCCTGGCTTCTCTTCTTCTCCTCTTTGTAACGCTCCTCAACATTCAGCCCGGCCCTCTGAACTAGAGCAAAATCAGTGAGAGGTTGGGCCAGCATTCTCTCCTTGAAGAAAGGTAAGAGGCTTCTACAGAAAATTCTAATTAGTTCTTGGTCCTTCGGTCTTGTCTGGACCATAAATAGCTTGGTTCTCCACCTCCTGTAGTAGTCAGAGAAGCTTTCATCTTTCTCCTGCCTTAGACTTTCCAGATCACGGAGACTAAACTCATCGCTTTCATCCATCTTGAAATGCTTAAGGAAAGCAATCTGAAGCTTGACCCAGTTCCTTTCTACTTCCACCTCCAGATTATCATACCACCTCCGGTAGCTCTTATGCAGTGTCTGGGGAAATGCCCGCAGCACGTCCTCTTCATTGTACCGGTTCATTTGAGCAACATGAATGAACTCGGACAGATGGGATCTCGGATCATTATCTCCTTCAAACACAGTGTGTTTAAAAGTTTTGAACGAAGTGGAGCTGGTTGGGTGCAAGACATATTCAGTTACATGGAAGTTGGTGATCGGGTCCTTTTCCTTCGCTACAAACATTTTCTCAACTTTGTCTTTCAGCTCAGTAAGTTGCTTCATTACGTCATTCTCGATTGGGACAGTGTTACCCACAGAGGCCTGATTATCTGAAGCAGGTTCTGGGATTTGTCTCTCCTCAACCACAGGTTGGTTACTTGATGCAGGAGGAGTCTGATTTTGTGCCCTGTCTTGGGCAAGAGCAACGGCTACAATTTGAGCAATAGTTCTTATCTGGGCTTCAGAAAACTCAGCCTCATTCGGAGTATTATCAACCATCTTTACCAAATCTGAATCTGAAACTGTCAAACTTGAGTGAATCACAGGACTGATTGGAGTAGGCTCAGGGATTGGGGTCACTCTGAGCAAGCGTTGACCAGGGCGTCGGTTCCAAGCTCTCGAAGCGATTTCCCGAGAAGGATCAATTCTGACTGATAGGTAAAAATACCTGAGTTAAAGTAGGTCCTGCATGTATGCATGAGAAATAGCAGCACATAGAATGAGAAATGTAGTTATAATGTGCTAATGACTGGTATGGAAATAAGATCTCGATTTCAACAACTGGACCCAAAATTCGGTGTGAATAACATGGCAATGACTTATTTTGTATTCAAACATTTTCGGCATTATCTGTCATCGATCGTCCCTTTTTGGATTTTACAGTCGACTATTTTCTCTCAAGTCCCTAACTTTTGCCTTGGAATGAAAGAATCTCCAAGCGGGATTTTTATTATTTTTTTGTGTCCTTAATTTTTGCCTTGGAATGGAAGAATCTCCAAGCGGGATTTTTCTTTTTTTTTTTGTTTTTGTATCCTTACTTTTTGCCTTGGAACATATGGTCCCAAGCAGGATTCTCGTTTTGTTTTATTACAAATTTTGTAATCTCTTGCTCACTTATTTTCAGATAATGCGAGAAATGTGACAATACAAAGGAATCGCAACCCCCTTATAACTCCCTTTTCTTTTGGGTATTGATTCACTATAAGTGATTGCATTATATTATTCAAAACGAATTTGAGGTCCAGTCTCAAAATCAAGGTCAAACGTCCATGCCGAACATTAGCTCTTATTAATGTATGGCTGAAAAGAAAAATGTTACATGGTGCATGAATGCCACAACATATGTACAGTTTATATCAAACAGGGGAACAGGAGTTGGGAAATGCATGCCTTCCAACCTTATTTCTCCCACACACAAATTCCGTTGGTATAAAATTCCGACATCTGTTTCCTAGGAATTGGTCTAATCTCGACAACCAACCGGGGCTTTTGAGATTGACGATTTCAACTCTCGGAAATGAATGCGGCACAACAACAGCAAACAGAATTGGGTGCACCTTAAGGGAAGTAACTACGGTTTTTTAACTATGTGCATTGGCTTTAGTCTTATTGGGCTTAACAAAGTCTGGGTTCCGCAAACAGGATTCGGGCTTTGTTGGGCCTACTCCTTTTGACGCACCTTTAAGGTACTAGGCTTGCGGTTGGTAGTAATGTTAATTCTCGGATGGATGCACCTAAAACGCGAGGTTTAGGCTAGATCCACCGTCAAACTTAACACCAGTACCGAAGGGTGATACGGGTAGAATGAGGTGAGAAGCAAGGAATGCGAATGAATGCAAAAATCCTATGAAAGGAAAAGGAAAGCATTTTAAACACATATGGACGATTAACAATTTTCCATCGGCTTTTCTAACCAATTTTATTTAGAAAGTAGGTTTTTTTTTTTTAAGAGTCAATTTCTAATTGCAACCACTAAATTATTTATTAAAAAAAATCGGGGATTAGTGGGTGCAAAATCCCCAGTGAAGTCGCCAAACTGTTTTCACCGAAATCCCGAACCCCGGAAGGATCCCGAAAACATCTTTTTATTTTGTTTATTTTGTTAAAGGGTGATAAAAATCTTTTTTGGATACACGATGCCGATAAATCGGTCTTATAAATCGTTTTAGTCTCCACCCATTATTTCAGCAATGGGACCGTTCTTAATTTTATTAAATGACTCCATTTAACCCATTTTTTATTCAAGGCCAAATTATTTAGAAAAACTGGTCAGGCGAACCAATGAGGTTTTGGGTAAGGGAATTGGGTACGTCGGCCCATTGGAAGCCGACGCCCGGAAAACCGGCCTCTTTTAACCTACGATTTCTAATTGATTTTATTTTAGAAAAACCAAATTATTTAATTAAACCCAACCCGAATAAACCGAACCGAGTTCCTATGTGAAAAATTAATTAATCGTCCCAATCAAATCTAATTATCACATAGCAATTATTCAAATCAAAGCGATCAAACCAAATAAATAAAATGACCCGCTCTTGCCTTATGGTTAAAGGCGGGCAACAAACCGAACCGAAAATACATTCTACCTGATTTAAATCCAACCCATAAACCCAAAATCATTGCATATTTATTATTTAACACTAGAAATGCAAATTGTTAATAAACATGCAAATTAATCTTAAATATAAATAAATCAACAAACTTAATTTTGTTTTTCATTTAAACATAAATTGCAAAATTCATATAAATAAACACATAAAATTACATTTTAGTATTCTAAGTTTAATTAAACTGTGATCTGTTCATAATTGGGCATTTTCAAATTTATTGAAGAAATTAGATTTTATTTTCGTATAAAATTTATTATTATTATTTTTTATTTTTCTGGAAAAATTGATGAACAGTCGCGTCACGCAGCTGTTCCTGGATGAACAGTTGCGTGACGCAACTGTTCTTCATGAGCAGTGAATAGTGAACAGTGAACAGTGAATAGTGAATAGTGCACAGTTGCGTGACGCAACTGTTCTTGGATGAATAGTTGCGTGACGCAACTGTTCTTCATGAGTAGTGAATAGTGCACAGTGAATAGTGCACAGTTGCGTGACGCAACTGTTCTTGGATGAACAGATGCGTGACGCAGCTGTTCATCCAGGAACAGTGGCGTGATGCATTGTCCTAGCCCAGAATTCATTTTTAAATGTTTTATTTACATTATTTCTTACTTAAATACGATTTAAAGACATATAAAATGACCAAATATGAACAGAACATAATTTAAAGAAACTTAGATTACTAAAACCACAAAAATATTACTAAAATCACAAAAATATATTAAAAAAAAATACAAAGAATGTTAAGGAAATTACCTAATCCTCAGATTGATGCTTGTAGATGGATCAAATCTCTTAACAAATGATAGCTAAGATTTCCATAAGCCTTTTTTTCCAAGGATTTAATTGTGGTTTCTTTATATTTATTTTTGTTCTCTCTTTTTATGCTTTAATTCACCTAAAATTGATGTCTAATAGCAATTTTTCTTCAAATCAACTCACAAGAGAGTTTGGAGAAAAATGTGGCCACAGAGGTGTGTTTTTTAGGGTTTCAAAATCGTGTTTTTGTTCCTGTCCCTTTTTTTGTTATTCCTCTCTTCTGTCAAAATTGTGAGAAAGAAATGTATTTATAGGGTAGGTCAGGACATAGCTGCGTCACGCTACTATAGCTGCATCACGCTACTGTACCTGCGTGACACTACTGTAGCTACGTGATGCTACTGTAGCTGCGTGACGCTACTGTAGTTGCGTCACGCTACTGTAGCTGACTGTAGCTGCGTGATGAATAGTGATGAACAGTTGCGTGACGCAACTGTTCTTGGATGAACAGTTGCGTGATGCAGTTGTTCTTGCGTGACGCAGCTATGACTCAGCCAACTATTCAACATTATTTTTAATTTAAATCCTTGGATTAAAAGACTTCTAGATGGCATTAACCCATTCATTTTGCATCCTCATTTCCTCATTGGATCAGGCGGGGCATAAAAAACACACGTCAACAGGTACTGCCAGCTCTAAACCTTCCACGGTTGCCACACTCAGATCTTCTTACGCGTTGACTGTCACCACATCTGTACCCCACGGAATTTTTACTTTTCTGTGCAAGGTGGATGGAACTGCACCCAAAGGATGAAGCCAGGGTCTTCCCAACAAAAGAGCATAGTTGGCTAAAATGTCAAGTACAACCACGTCTACCCAGCTTTCCACTGCCCCTGTGGATATTTTCGCTTTGAAGGTCCCTTTTGCATTCCGCATAGTGTTATCATAAGCCTTGACCAACATGTTTGATGGCTCAAGCTCTGATTCCTCGATTTTAAACTTAGACAGCATCTTCAGTGGACATACACACAATGCTGATCCATTATCCACCATCACATTCCATGTATCTCGTCCATTGACGGTGATCTGAATGTACAATGGCTTACAGTGGTTTCTTCCTTCTGGTGGAAGGTCTGAGTCAAAGAAAGTGACTTCGCCTATTCTTCGCTGTAGCACATTGATCATATCAACACTTTGAATTCGAGCTGGCACTCTGACAAAAGTCATGGCTTCGAGTAAAGCTTCTCTATGCTCCTTAGACGCTATCAGTAAATCCCATATCGAAATGTCAGCTCTTGTTCTTTGCAACTGACTCAGCATTGAGCTGGTGGTCACCCCACTAGGCGCCTTACTCTGACTGCTTTCTCCAACCTCAACAGCCTTCTTCTGTCCTTTTACTACCTCTTCATCTTTCTTCTTTTCTTTCTGTTCCTCTCTGCCTTTCTCTGTCATTCTCTTCTTCGTTCTGTCAACAGCAACCTCTTTCCCCTTAGCCTGCATACTGCTCTCGAGATTGTATACTCGCCCACTCCGGGTCAAACTCTGAACACTTACCTCGTTCACTTCCTCCTCACTGCTATAGTACCACTGTTCTTCTTGATCAGCTAAGCTCTTTTGAATGGCAAGTTGTATTTGCTCGTCCTCATCTTCCGACACATCACCTACCTTCACCGTGATGCTTTTCTCGATCTCAATCTTCACTGGCACCTTCTCTTCCTCATCACTACTACAGTCATCCTATATGTTCAACATGGCACACATCCGCTCTTCCCGTTCTGCTTCCGCCAATACCACTTCTTCTGGTAATCCACTCCCGATCGCATTGACCGATCCACCTGACTGAGTCTTACGGGAGGGATAATTATACTGATATTGGGGAAGCGGGTTGTTCTTGGTACTTGGCTTGCTCTTGTCTGAAGGCTTCGTAATCTTCCCACTGTCAATCAAATCTTGAATATCGTGCCTCAATTTGAAACATTCATCAGTTGAATGCCCTTTGCACTGATGATAATCACAATTTCGGTCCATATACCTCCCTCGCACGGGCTTAGTCGGATCGACTGGCAGCTTCGACAGCACTCCATTCTTGATGCATGATCTTAACACTGTGCTCAAAGGTCTCCCTAAATCAGTGAATTCTCTTCTAGTTCTGTCATTAACTGCCCCCATTATGGCATTACTGTTCCCCGACTGGTTCTGATTGCTGCTTCCGACATTTCTGTCACCATAGGAAGTCCGATAGTTGCCAAACCCTCTGTTCTTTTTCTTTTCTTCCTTATACAGCTCTTCTATGTTCAGGCCAGCGCTTTGAACTAGAGCAAAATCGGTGAGAGGTTGGGTCAACATCCTTTCCTTGAAGAAGGGCAACAGGCTCCTACTGAAGATACGGATCAATTCTTTATCCTTCGGTCTTGTCTGAACTCTATACAGCTTCGTTCTCCACCTCCTATAGTAATAAGAAAAGCTTTCATCCTTCCCCTGTCTTAAGCTTTCCGAGTCGGGCAAGCCGAACTCGTCACTCTCGTCAGTCTTGAAGTGTTTAAGGAAAGCGGTCTGCAACTTGATCCAATTCTTCTGAACCTCTTCATCTAGACCATCATACCATCTCCGGTAGTCTTTGTGCAATGTTTGCGGAAATGCTCACAAAACATCTTCCTCGTTGTACCGGTTCATCTGTGACACTCGGAGAAATTCAGACAGGTGAGAACGGGGATCATTATCTCCTTCAAATATGGTATGCTTGAAAGTCTTGAATGAGGCAGAACTGCTCGGGTGTAAAACATATTCAGTTATGTGAAAGTTGGTGGTTGGGTCTTTTTCCTTCATTGCAGCCATTTTGTCAAATCTTTCCTTCAGCTCGGCAAGTTGCTTGAGCATATCATTCTCGACAGGGGTAGTATTTCCCATGGAGGTCTGATTATCCGAAACAGGATCCGGAGTTTGCCTCTCTTCCACCACAGGTTGGCTGCTAGAAGGGGGAGTATTTTGGTTTTGGGCCCTGTCTTGAGTGAGAGCAGCGGCCACAATCTGAGCTATGGTCCTTATCTGAGTTTGTGAAAATCCGAGCTCTTCTCCTATATCATCTGCCATTTCTACTGAATCTGAGTCGGGCTCTGAATCTGATGAACTTGAATAGTTTACTGAACTGATCGGAACAAATTCGGGGATTGGGGATATTCTGAGTAGACGCTGACCAGGATGTCGGTGCCAAGCTCTCGAAGTAGTTTCCCGGGAAGGATCAATTCTAGCAAAAAATTTCTGAGTTAAAGAGGGTCCTGCATGTATGCATGCGAAAATGAAAACACATAGGATGAGAAATGCATTTCTAATGTGCTAAAGCCAACATGGAAATAAAATCTCGATTTCAACGACTGGACCAAAAATTCGGTATGAATAATATAACAATAACTTATTTTGTATTTAAACATTTTGGGCATTATCTGTCGTCGACCATTCCTTTTGGATTTACGACCGACTATTTTCTCTCAAATCCCTAACTTTTGCCTCGGAACGAAAGAATTTCCAAGCGGGATTTTATCTTATTATTTTTTTTATTACATATTTTTTGCATCCTTACTTTTTGCCTTGGAACATATGGCCCCAAGCAGGATTTTCATTTTATTATATTACAGATTTTCTAATGTCTCATCTATTTTCATATAATGCGAGGAATGTAAAAATACAAAGGAATCGCAACCCCCTTATACCTCCCTTTTCTTTCGGGTATTGATTCACAATAAGTGATTGCATAGTATTATTCAAAACGAATTTGAAATCCAGTCTCAAAACCAAGGTCAAACATCCATGCCGAACATTAACTCTTATTAATGCATGGATGAAAAAGAAAAAAACGTTACATGGTGCATGAATGTCACAACATGTGTACAGTTTATATCAAACAGGGGACGGGAGTTGGGAAATGCATGCCTTCCAACCTTATTTCTCCCACACACGGATTCCGTTGGTATAAAATTTCGACATCTGTTTCCTAGGAATTGGTCTAATCTCGACAACCAACAGGGGGTTTTGAGATTGACGATATTAACTCTCGGAAATGAATGCGGCATATCAACAGCGAACAGAATCGGGTGCACCTTAGAGGAAGTAACTAAGGCTTTTAACTATATGCATTGGCTTTGGTCTTATTGGGCTTAACAAAGTCTGGGTTCTGCAAACAGGATTCGGGCTTTGTTGGGCCTACTCCTTTTGACGCACCTTTGAGGTACTAGGCTTGCGGTTGGTAGTAATGTTAATTCTCGGATGGATGCACCTAAAACGCGAGGTTTAGGCTAGATCCACCGTCAAACTTAACACCAGTACCGAAGGGTAGTACGGGTAGAATGAGGTGAGAAGAGAGAAATGCGAATGAATGCAAAAACTCTAGAAAGAAAAAGGAAAGCAGTTAAACACATACGGACGATTAATAATTTTCCATCGGCTTTTCTAACCAATTTTATTTAAAAAAGGTAGGCTTTTTTAGAGTCAACTCCTAATTGCAACCTACTACATTGTTTATTAAAAACAACCGGGGATTAGTGGGTGCAAAATCCCCAGTGAAGTCGCCAAACTGTTTTCCCCGAAAACACGAAAATCGGTGGGTTTTATTTGGTTATTATTATTGGTTATTATTTTGTTTTGAAAAAGAGGTGATAAAACCCTTTTTGGATACGCGGTGCCGATAAATCGGTCTTACAAATTATATTAGTCGCCACCCATTATTTCGGCAATGGGACCGTTTATTTTGTAAAGGTGACTTCATTTAACCCAATTTTATTTAAGGCCGAATTATTTGAAAGAAAACTGGTCAGGCGTACCAAGTACGATTCTAGGTAAGGGAATTAGGTACGTCGGCCCGTTGGAAGCCGACGCCCGGAAAACCAGCCTCTTTTAACCTACGATTTCTAATTGATTTTATTTTAGAAAAGCCAATTATTTAAACCCAACCCGAATAAATCGAACCGAGCTCCTATGTGGAAAATTATTTAATCGTCCTAAGTAAACTCATCCATTGCATTCATTCATAAATTAAGCATCACATCCATCATTCATTCACCATACATATCAAATAAAATTAAAAGACCCGCTCTTGCCTTATGGTTAAAGGCGGGCCACAAACCGGATTTAATAATATAATTAAAAGGGAATAAGAAATATTAAATCTAAAAAAATACCACAATCACAATAGATTAATTGACTTGGTTTGATTAAAATTTGATTTACCCATTGTTGATCATTTTTCTGGATTAAGATTAAGAATCTATTTAATAAAATGAAATTAAGACAAGATAATAAGAGTAATCTGGGACTAGAAGCTAGCCACGTCACACAACTGTTCTATGGAAGAACAGTAGCGTGGCGCAGCTCTATTTTTATTCTGGGATTTGTATTAGTTGCGTCACGCAGCTGTTCTATGAAGAACAGTCGCGTGACGGAACTCCTAGCTGCGTGACGGAACCGTTTGTGGCTTATTTATAACACTCAGGCTTATTGATTATTCTTTTTCAGCGAAACATTAAATACAAATATAAAACAAAATATAACTGAGTGCACGAACAGCTGCGTCACGCAGGTGGTCCAATCCAGGCTAAGAGCTTTTGGACAGGAGCAGTCGCGTCACGCGGGTAGTAGCTGCATGACACGGCTGCTCTAGTCCGCAACTACCTTTCAAACTACTCTTTTCTACGTGTTCTTTTTATTATAAGTGATTATAATCAACCCAGAAGATTTCAACAATGGACAAACTTACATTTAATCAATAATAGGTCAACTAAACACTATGAAAATGAGATTTTTAGGAGATAAAATGCTAGAAATGAAAAGGAAAAAGTTAGAATCGTTACCTAGCCCTCAGATTTGAGGATTGCATGCACTGAGATTAGCTCAGAGGTGTTGTTTCACGATTCCAGAAGTGTATTCACCAAGTCCTTTCACAGAATAGATAGTTTTCTTTTTCTTTCTTTGCTCTCTTTTCCTCCTCTTATCTTTTTGTTTTTTTTTTTTTTGATTTGATTTTGAATCTAAAATATCTATGACTCGATCTTCCCCAAGTTTACTCAGTTGAATTCTTAAGGAAGAACCCTAGTCGTTAACCTAGAAACTTAAAACTCAGAATGCGATTTTTCTTAGAAGAAATGAGAGCAAAGTTTCAAAAGTCCCGTTTGTGCTGTAAAATGTTGTATTTATATGGCTAGGGCAACAGAGCAGTCGCGTCACGCGGGTAGAAGCTGCGTGACACACCCGAAGCTTGCGTGACGCGACTTACTTTTCGTACAGTTGCCGCGTATCCATACAAACAGTGCAGGCCGTTGCACGGGCGCGCGCCAGAGGTGTCAGCCCTGTTAGAGCTGCGTGACGCAGCTAAGGGTGTCATCACGCAGGTACTAGCTGCGTGACGCAGCCCTAACGCGGGTCAGGCTCCTTTGGGCGGTTTGATTCAATTTTTGGTTCAACCACTTCTGGTTTATCGTGATACCTTATCCCTTGTCCTCATATCATCATCGGGTCAGGTGGAGGCATAAAATCACGCATCAACAAGTACCGGAGACACCGTCCTAACTTAACATATAGATCATAAAATCAGATTATGAATTAGAAGTGTTAATTATTCACAAGTTTAGCGAGTAATATTTTTTTGTTATATATATATAACTTAGAAAAACGATGTAGGAAAAATCCTACAGATTAACTGCAAGAGTTTCCCTTTCATTGAGCTCACCAAGAATATGAATACTAAAACACTTCCTAATCCAAATTCCAATTCCCAACAACTCCAATAACAATTAAGCAATACAACAACACTTCTATATCTTCATAACTATATAAATCTTCAATAACATTTTAATGATCATCAATTAAATGCATTCATTATATATATCAAGTCCTTATGTTCTTAATCATACCAACCATCTTAAACATATTTTAGATCCAAACATTAAATAAAACCCCATGCTTATCTCCAAATATATACACCAAAATAATTTATAATTACATGCTTAAGTTATAATTCAAATAACATGCCATAAGTCTACCACTACTAAAATAGTATCTTCTGTTTTGAAGCTACTCTTCTGGTCTTTAAGTAGCAACCAAGGTCTTCAACCTGCGCTTGGTAAAAATTAACGCGCCGAGTATAAAACTCAGTGGTGCTAAAAAATGACAAACTTATCAATGTTGTGATGGCAACACAGTTAAAACATAAATTTTCATCAAAAGATTTACAATCATAAAATCATTAACGCTTCAACATACATTTACATTTATAGCAAAAGAAATATCAAATAAACTTATAATTAATAACATAAATAATTTAATTCTTCCAAATCATAAATTCATTACTTGGACATTTATTATACCAATACACATACTATTTATTTTAAAACCATGTACCGAAATATCATGCTTTGAAAATTCATTCGATAACATAATCATTTATTTTCAAACTAAGGTTTACTAAAATAATATAATTTTATTCATTTAATTGCCTTAAAAATATTTTCCAAGGGGCTCGCATACATTTAGGGGAAAGAGAAGCAGATAAGTTTTGATAGCTTATTCATAATGGCCTTAAGTCGCCAACTTATCATAACATATAGAGCGCGTCCGCCCTAACATAAGACACTCACGTGCCTAGCATATGATTATAGCTTCTTATCATAATGGCATTAAATGCTGAGCATGCTCATCTTATGCAATAAATCATATGACGCATCAAATTCACACCAAGTATATTAGAGCCCAAAAACATAGATTTATTTCTTAAGTGATAGCACTTATCTTAAAACTTGTCTCTTTCTTTAGTTTTCATAAAATCATAATGTAAGCTTAGTTTAGAAATCAAGTAATTCATGAAAATTCTCGTACTTAAACATATTTACTTAACATAGGAAATTTCTCAAACTCGCTTTATAGAAAACTTACTTAAAGTCATAATGAGATTTATCATAAATAAATTCTTATCATACGAATCACTTATAGCATTGTAAAACATATATATATATATATATATATATATATATATATATAGAAAACTTACTTAAAGTCATAATGAGATTTATCATAAATAAATTCTTATCATAAGAATCACTTATAGCATTGTAAAACACACACACACACACACACACACACATATATATATATATATATATATATATATATATATATATATATATATATATATATATGAGCATATCCATAGGTCAAACATACACACTTTGATCCAATTTCTCAATATTTCCACAATTCAAGACATAGGAATTTTCTCATTCCTCAAGTATAACATGGGCATAAGTAGGAAAAATTTTCATATTTTATTTACTTAGGCAAAACAACTCCTTAACCAATCTAACATCATGCATTTAGTCTCAATAACATGTTCACAACATCAATTCACCTCACTAAACCTTAACATGCCAAATCCTCAAATTTTCTAACATTTTTAATCATAAGAAAAATTACCAAATTATAACAAATATTCAAGTTACATTACTATAACTTTTTCTTAAGTACAAATAAGCATACTATTATGCTAGACAAGTTTCATAGCTTATGTAATAGGTACAAAATAAATATTTACTCCCATCATATTCAATATTTCTTGAGTAATTTTATATGTAAATCATTTGATTAAGGTTTGTTTATAAATTGGAAAATATTTTGAGAGTTTTATAAATAAATGATCTAAATCAAGAGATTTTCAGTATTTTAGTAACCTTGACCTTTGCTATGTTTTTAGGACATAACTTGAGTTATAAGTCTTCAAATTGAGTGAAGTGTAATTCAATAGAAAGCTAAGACAAAATTCCACAAATGTCATGAAGGGACCATAGCCCTGATCAAAATGTAAGATGATAAACAAAAGCTAGGAACACGAACCAACAGTCAAGACCCGATTCAACAGAACCAAGTCCAATGTTTATTAAATTCCTACTTATCCAAACACTCAAATTAAACCAATTCAAATCCAGGCAAGTCTTAAGATACATGGAAACAACTTTTATGAAGAACTCAGAATATAATCTTGCCATTATAGTGGTCAAAATAGGCACTCAATTCAGAAATGCATGTGGCCTGGTATAACAGAGTCAGTTTGGCTGTTTCAGCCATAAGTTGAGCTATATGTACCCAAATTGGGCACAAGAGGATGGGTTAGAAATCTAAGAAGTATCCCTACAACTTTTATGAAGGACTCAGACACAGATGGAAAATAAAACTAATAGAAAAACAGTCCTTAAACACACCCAATAACACATTTAAATCCTCATCATGCACCAATCACACTAATTCCCCATTTTCCCCAATTTAACTTACTTTAGTCATGGAAAAGAGTTTGAAAAACAAAAGATACAAGGTAGAGATTTCTACCACATACTAAATACTCATCAAACATCATCTTAAGAGCATAAACCAACAAAGAAAAACAAGAAAACTTAAGGCCCTTTTCCCCTTGATAGGATCGGCCACTCTCGGAAGAAGAAAAAGGGAATGTTTTCCTCTTCAATCAAACATATAATCATGCTTAGAAATCACCCAAGAACACCTTGATACAACTAAAGTTCAACAATCAAATCATTTCATACCAAAGTCCCAATTTTCACAAAGTAACATAAACTTCACAAAATCAAAAGTTTGAACAAGGTAAGTGTGTTTATGAATACTAACCTTAAAAACACACTTAGCAAGCTTAAATTAAAGCTCCTTAAGCTTTTGCCTTTATCTTTGGTGAAGGCTCCCCACCCTTTGGCTTAAGTAGTAACTCTTCAAATTTCTTCAAATAATTCACCAAAAATCACTTCTTAAGCTTTAATCTCTAGGATTAATTAATTAAATCAAGTTGGGTGGGTTGAATTTGGTGGATTTAACAAGTAAGAAGTGAAGAAAAACAAAAAAGAGAAGAAGAAGAAGTTTGCGTTAACATGGAGAAGAAGAAGAAGAAAAAGAATAAGTGTTGCTCAAATAATCAAATAATTGAGAAGTTGACCTTTATAAAGTGATGAAAGGGTATTTAGGTCTTTTTTCACAATTGGATGGCTAAGATTAAGTCAATGGTAATCTAATGTAATGGCTAAAAATATTCTCCAATTAACTTCCTTCAAAATATTATTTATCTCCACAAAATTCTTAAATTTACTCCATAAAAATAATTCCTCAAATTTCCTTAATTAATATAACACCATAATTCACTATTCACTAATTATCTAAATTCTCCAAAAATATTTATTACTTACTTTTTACCCATAAAAATCATGTATGCATACTCCAAAAATATTAAATAAAATAGAAAACATAGATAGTAATTTTTCCGGACCAAAATAATACCGACTCCTGGACTGGCAGTACTATTCACAAACTGGTGGTACTATTCATAGACCGGTAAATTACTATCTATCCATAGTTAATTATACTCAATATCTTCCTTGGGTCTAAATAAATTATTATCTCCCTCTCTGCAGCACCATTCATGACC
This sequence comes from Jatropha curcas, assembly GCF_041381405.1. NCBI lineage: Eukaryota > Viridiplantae > Streptophyta > Magnoliopsida > Malpighiales > Euphorbiaceae > Jatropha > Jatropha curcas. Next base: position 12,479,289 of record NC_143155.1, read on the forward strand.
CAATAGATAATACTATTTTAAGATTCGAAAATTTTGGGGCGTTACATCCTCCTCTGTAAGGTATCAAGTCATACTTCTTTTCTTTCAAAATCCATAAAAATTTTATTTCAATATTCCCTTTTTGATCATTAAACATTTTACGAAATTAAAGCTGAAATCAAATACATTTGGACTTTAAACAAGTAAGAGAGGAGTATTGCACTAACCTGCATTAGAAGGCTCCCCTAGCCTTTCTCCTCTATATATTGACTTATCTTCCAATCCTCTCCTCTCAAAAATTATAACATGCAATTAATATTAATATTAATTCCATACGACACATTAAACTTACACATGCTATCACAGGAATGTAAATTAAGTAATAGAATGTAGTGTCCATGCTTTTCCTTTAATTTCTCTGTGCTTGACTAAGTATCATTTGTCTTTATTTTAAGCATGAACTATCCACTTCTAATACTTAATCTCATTCTAGAATTATAAAAATAATAACTAAAATAATTGAACTTAATAACATATCAATAATATGCTAAATTCTTTACAAACTAATGGAACACAAGGTTTCTATCATATGAGTAGTTTGCCTTCCTTTGACTATATCTCTAGTTTCTTAAATCCATTTATGCTAAAAATTTTACAGCATCTTCCTCACATCTCAGGCTACTCCCATATAAAATATCATGAATTTTGAAGCTCATGTGCATAGCCAAATAACCTAAACACTATACCTAATTTTCAGTCAGATTTTTCATTGAGCAGCCTATATTCATTTAATTATAACTTCATTTCTTCTTTATCCATTGCACTAGCCCTTTACCACAACCTTCCCAACATCTTAAAATAGTTCTCTGTAAAATTTCATAATTTTTGGAATTCATTTACCTATTTAACTAATTCAATCTTTGTGACTTACTAGTATTAAACTCAAAATTAGCTTTAAGGCTGATCTTATATAATTTTTCATTTGAAGCTTCAATTCTAATTTTCAAATAATTATTAATAAGTCTAAAGCTAACATAAATCTACTTGAATATAAATTAATTAAACCACCATCAAAAATCCTATACTTGGCCGAACCATTCCAAGCATAATCTTGGGGTTCTTTTTCCTCTTTTTCAATTCCAACCACATCTTATTTCCAAGTTAAACAATTCATTTATTACTTCAATCTCAATCAAATCATTCAATTTCTAAAACCTCCAAATTCCTTAATCAAAATCAAAAACCCAAAAGCTCAATTCAATACACATTATGCAAAACGGATATCAAAATCATATTTAAACACTTATATCATGTTAAAAGTGCCTATTTCGATCATTCTTCTCCAACTCCTTAATCAATTAATACTCCTCATATTCATAGTTCCATGGTTTAATCCATGAAAAATCAAGAATTACACCACAAATTCAATAGAGAAAGATAGAATTGATTACTTCTAATAGTCTTCTTACTTAAACTCTTCTTGAAGCAAGGAAATTTTCTTTAAAACCAAACTTATAATTCTCTCCTCTTCCTCATAGTGTTCGGCCAAATTTTAAAGAAGAAAGGAAGATGAAGTTTTGGCCAATAATGGGAAAGAAAGAATGAGGTGTCGACCATGTATAAAACAAAAGGAAGAGGTGGCAAAAGGAGGAGGTAAAATTTGTCTTTTACTTGTATAGGTGTTGCAATCCTAAGGAATTCTATTAATTCCTTCCATGTTCTTCACATCCTATTTGCTCTTTTAATCCTTATTAGTTTCCATTCTTTTCTTTTAATCATCCTCGTTAAATTATATTCATCAATTGGTCCTTAATCAAAAATATTTATTTTTAAGTACTAAATCATAATGCTTAATTGAGGAGCTTCACATGCTAGTTTCTCATCATTATGTCTTAGACTCATTTAACCTTATTTCAATTCAATTCTAATGACTTAATTTAACTCTAATTTGCATTATAATTTATAATTAGTAATCCTACGTATTAAAATTAAAATAATCTCAATCATTCTAGCTATCCGGATAATATTAATAATAACATAACTAGAATTTCTAGAACTATGAAATTGAGGGTATTACATTCATTCTCTCTCTCTCTCTCTCTCTATCGACCTGAGACAGGCTCGAGCCTTCATCGCACCACCACTTTCTCTATTTCCCTTTTGGGCGAGTAGCCTGTGATCCAGTTTTCGATCGCTGCTCCTCGCAACCTCAGCCACCGGCCCCCACCACTTGACGATGCACCTCCTCGCTTGCGACTCCAATGAGCGTTGTGACTCAAACAGCGACGGCTCTTCAATGTCTATCGACTCCAGTAGCTTGAAAACTCCCGTTCTCTCTCTCCTTATTCAGTAACGCAACAGAGAGACGCTGAAGGTTAGCGTGGTTTCTGACTGTTTTCTGGTAAGACTAGCCGAAGGCCAGTCAACTTGGCCCTTTGTCCGCCGCTGATTGCTTCGCTGACCACTGTCTCCATAAACTCTGGCCAAATAAGTTTCGGCAGTGCTGTGTTTGGGTATTGAATCAATTTCTGGTTATTTTCCAGAAAAATTGATTAATTTCTAGCATTTAATGGCTAGACAATCTAATTCTGGGTATTTTCCCAATATATTTACCTAATATATTTCATAAACATTAATAATAATTAAAGCGGTTTAATAGATTAAAGTAAATTATAACTACTGCAATATAAATAAGTTGAGAACCTTAATATACATGGATCTATAGAAAGAATTTTAGATAAATTAGGTACCATGTATAGTATTGATTTTAAACCTTGAGAAGTATATAATTAAAGGACGTAGAATTAAAAGTGTAATTGAATTATTTTGGAAAGTCAGACCTTAATTTTATACATACATATATATCCATTCTTTAAAGAGAAATTGGTTCCTTAATTTAGCTAAAACTAATAGCTAATAAGGATTATAACTGAATGATAAAATAAATTAAATGTTTACTATTATAGAAATTATTTTGGAGACAGAAAGTAATTTAAATAAAAGGAAATTCATTGCTAGATATGTATCAGTCATTTCAAAATTGGGATTATGTCATATGAATAAGGATGATGGTAAATTAGATTATGTGAAGGACATTATAATTTAGTAGAAGTATTAATTTTAGTAGCTAATCCCAGGTTTTACAAAAGGTATTATGTTTCAAATAAAGTTAATTAAGTAAACGAATTATTTATGTTGATGTGTAAAAGAGATTTTATTGTCTGAACATTGGTTAAGTAAATTATATTGAGATAAGGTAGAAGTGTATAAAGATTTATTGGGACTATTGATTGCCCGATGGATGGGTGTGTAAGTAACAATGATAAGTATCTTAGATGGTTAATACTTAAAATAAGAGGAAAGTCCCATTATAAGGGAAATATTGTCAAAAGTATTAATAAGATCTAGATTAGTTACAACAGGTCAATATTTAGCAAATATATGTTAAATTAGTTCTTTAATTTCTTATTTAAGGAAAGTCATCTCTTTAATGCAGTCTTTCGATTATATTGTGTTTTATCTGGATAGTCCGAGTTCGTCTACCGCTCCTGCTAATCAAAATCCAAATGAAAGCTTGCTCCTTTTATTTATCACTATAAATAATAATAGATAATGCATACCATTATCTGCATACATGCATCATTCAATTTATATTGTATAGATATATATTTAAAATTTAACCCTTATCTCCATGTATTGACATGATATTAATGAAATATAACTATTATTATCGTCGTCTACATTATAAATATAATACTACTATTGTATTACTACTATACATTATATACGCCAAAATTATACTCATGTATTGCATAATGATTGTCGATGAGATCTGTTGTATTTGAATAAAATATTTGGATTAATTGTGATGTGATAATAATGTGTCTTGTTTTCGGGTGGAATTGGGACGAAGTAGGTCACCATGGGATTGTTATACAGTCCAGGACCATTAGCCATGTATGGGAGATCGGTGTCCTAGTGTGCATCCGGAAAAAATATGATTTGAATGATATGGAAAACCATAGGGTGGCCTCCTGTTGGTAATGAAAAGAAATGGAAAAACAATGGAGGATCAGCTCCCTGTTGCACATATATAGGAGGACAGGCCATGTGTAAGGACAGTATGTCGGGGGATTTGTGATGCCACTAACCAATCTCCATTTGATGTGATTACTTGAAGGTGATATTATTTATGAGAATGCTGTGTGACTGTTTGGGTTATGTATTATTTATTATTATTCACTGAGTTTGAAACTCACCTCCTTCCTTAAATTTTTCCTAGGAGGTAGACAATGTGTTGGTTTGGATAACCTCTGCTTCTTTTTCTGCATAGTTATAATAGTAAATTTCTAATTTTGAGTAATGTTAAGAAGACAAAATAATGTGTATAAAATGTGTTCACACATGTTTACTGAGCTCCGCAGATAGGGAGTCATGTAATACAATTTATCATGTAAAAGTTATTAGTGCGTTGTTCAATAAACCTGTGGATTTTATAATTGACTCTCTAAAAGTACTTGGATCAGTTTGCCCATATTATGGATGACGTTAATGGTATAATAAAAAAATTTATAGACCCGAGCTATGATGAAACATCCTTAATTTTTATTTTCGAAACTTTCGAATTTTTATTAAATCAAAAATCTCGATTTTCAACTATATGGGCTATAATACCAAACAATTTCAATTCGAGCCCAAGGTTGCGAGTTGGGCCTAAGCCCAAATATATCATCAGAATTTTTGATTTGAGAACGGTTAAATTTTTGAGAAATAATATAAAACTCCAGCAATTAATCTATTATGTATATATCTATAAATTAATTTTTCTAAAAATCAAATATGATTACTAATTATATTTTTATTTTATTTCATTAATGGAGGAACGTTACGAAACCTAATTAAAATAATCAACATAAATTGAACCGGACCCGGAAATCAAATTGATTTATCGAAACCATACAAATAACTTGAAAACCAGTGGAAAAACCTGTGAATCAAGCGAAAAATCGAGCCAAATCATTGAATCAGACCAAATCAGTTTGAATCGAACCGGAATAATCTAGAAATCGACTTATTTTCTTTTTCTTCCTCTCTTCTTCTTCTTCGGCGCGCGCTACAGCCCCCTCCGCTGGTCCACTGCGATCTTCAGCCACGGGCCATGGACCCCGATAACCAAGCCCTCAATCTTCATCCTCTCGATAAGAGGAGCTCATTGGTAGTGTTGGTTCACGGAATAGAGGCCAGAATCGACGAAGATCATGACTGGAAGATCTCAACGTCGCGCGATAAGATTTCCGGCGATCCTCGCTGTTTCCAGTGGTTATAGCAAAAAGTAGAGGCGTCGATCGCTTCTTCTCCTCCGTGCGAACCTTTCCCCTCTGTTAGATCAGATTTCTGGTGAAGGTTGGTGAAACCACCATGATCGGTGGCTTTCTTGTTGGCTGTCGGGCTTGTTCCGACCAAACGAGCCACTGGCTCATCAAATTGATGGTAGATTTGGACTCTTTACGCAAATTTGAGTCGGTTGGTGGTAACCTTGCAATTTTCTAGGCAAGATCGACTTTCCGACCACCGTGCAAGGCTGCCGGCGGCGGGATTCTGGTGACCGGCCGGCGACACTCCGGCGAGGCCCTGAGAGGCAGAATTCTCTTCTCTTCGTGCTGATCATGGAATCATCGCCCAAATTTCAATTGGTACGTTCTAAGACCAATTTTCTATTTTCAGTATAAATTCTAAACTTAGTAATCATTAGTTAATTAAATTGAATTTGAATGAATTAATTCATATATTATATATGAGCTAGGTTGAGAATGACCTATTTTGATGAACAACAACTATTTTGAATAATTAATGACATTTAAAGAAACTAATCATAAGAATTGAGATATATATATATATATATATATACAAGGGCGAGTTGAATTTCTTAGTAAGTGTATTCATCAAATTATAGTTTAATTGAAGCATTTGTTCTTAGTGGCTAATTTAAAATTTAATAAAAGTATAAATATGTGGTTGTTATCTTTAAGCAAGAATGAAGAAATGAAAGCTTGATAAAGAGTACTATAATAGTTAGACACTACGAAACTATCAAATGAAAGTAATTGAAATTAACTTAATGATATAAGTTTTGTTCGATTATATATGTATTAAAGCTTTCATTTGTTTGGTAATTAGCTATAGAAGCTAGTTATAATTATATGAAGTAAAGAATGATTGCTATTATCATTGGAACATGATTGTTGTAAATTAATGGTTGAGTGTTGATATTGTTGTTTTGGAAGGAGGATGGGATTTTAAATTGATTGATTGCCCGACGGATGGGCTATGTGTATTGATTGATAAATATATAATAATAGTGTGATATTTAAACAGGTGGATAGTCCACTTTTTAGGGGAGGTGCTGCCGAAATTTCAATAGAACTTAGACTAGTTTTAAGTAATAACATAATTAATAAGTTTATTTAGATTAATTCTATAACTTAATAAATATTAAATAGAGTGCTCTAATTATTTATTTATTTTCACTATTATTCATTGAATTATTCAATTATTTATTTATTTTCATTATTATCATTTATTTTATTGTTTGTTTATTGTTAATATTATTTATTTATTTATTTATTTGCATTTGAGAATGGATGTCTAATTGTGCATTGCATTACGATGTTCAACTGATCAATATATCTGCATTTAATTGCAATGTCTGATTAATTGTGTTGTAATAATGCTATGCTTTGTTTGTGTGGAGTTGGGATGAAGTGGGTCACCATGGGTTTGTGAGACCGTTGCCATTATATGGATCCTGATTACCGTTACCGTTATATACCGTTACCGTTATATGGATCCATTACCGTTAGCCGGGTAAATGGGAGATCGGTGCCCCCGTGTGCACCTACCGTTACCGTTACTGTTAACCACAGGATGGCCGCTCATCGTTGCGCACTGGACAGTCTAGATTTGATCGCAGCCCGTAGGGTGGCCTCTTGTTGTGAGCGCCTGATGATCTAGATTGGATGGAGACCACCGGGTTGCCTCCTGTTCGTATGTATATATACTAAAAAGGATATTCAAAAGGATAAATGGAATCTATATGGTTATTTTGCTCATATTATTGTGACACTTGGGCATGCAATTAAAGATGTGTTTTTGCTTATAGATGTATACAATAATGGTTTAAGTGAGATAACAACAATGTTGTTTGCAATAGTGTATTATTTGTTGAATAATTTCTCGATTAAAGTTCTTATGAATTGAGATGGTGTAACACCCTCCGCCCAGTCCCGAGAGACCCGACGGCGGATGCCACATTCGGTGCCGGAGACACCGTCTTAACTTAACATATAAATCATAAAACTAAAATTATGAATTAGAAGTAATTGAGTATTCACAAGTTTCGCGAGTAATTTTTTTCTTTGTAATAGAAATTTCATTTTATTTTCCTTGCACTTTTTTTTTTTTACCACATTGGGAAAGATCCTACATAAATACTGTAAGAATATCCCTTTAAAAACTGAGCCCGCCAAACATGTGAATACAAAATACTTCCAATTAAACTCTAAACTTTCAACATCTCCAAATAATCATTATAACATAACAACACTTTTATATTTTCATAACTGAATAATCCTCAATAGTATTTTATATCCATCAATTAATTGCATTCATTATATCTATCAAGTCTTAATAAACTAATCATATCGACTGGCTTAAAATAATAAATCTTATTCTTATCTCCAAATAGATACACCAAAATAATTTATAATTACATACTTCAATTATATTTCAAATAACATAATATCTGAAAATGTAATAATTATACATGCCATAATTCTTAATTATATAAATCTCAATCGACTACTACCAAATTAGTCACTTCTGCTTTGATATTACTTTTCAAATCTTCAAATAGCGACCGCAATCTTCAACCTACGCGTGATAAAAATCGACGCGCTGAGTATAAAACTCAGTGGTGCTCATAATTCACATACTTACCAAAGTTGCGATGGCAACTTACTTAAAAACAAATTTCATAAAATCATTTACAATCATAAATGCATTAAAATTCAACATACATTTCCATTTATAGCAAAACAAATAGCACATAAACTATTAATTAATCACATAAAGAATTTAATTCTTGATACCATAAATCCTTTACTTAAGACATTTTATCATCATAAATACTTTGGTTCTTTCAAATAAACTTATAATTAATAACATAAATAATTTAATTCTTTCAAATCATAAATTCATTACTTGAACATTATACCAATACATATACTCTTTATTTTTCATACCATGTACTGAAATATCATGCTTTGAAAATTCATTTGATAACATAATCAATAATTTCCAAAGTAAGGTTTACTAAAATAATATGATCTCATTCGTTTCATTGTATTACAGATATTTTCCATAGGGCTCGCATACATTTAGGAGAAAGAGAAGCAGATAGGTTTTCAGAACAGATTCAGAATGGCCTTAGGTCGCCAACAGATTCAAAACATATAGAGCGCGTCCGTCCTAACAGAACAGAAGACACCCACGTGTCTAGCATATGATCATAGCTTCTTATCAGAATGGCATCAAATGCCGAGCATGCTCATCAGACAGAATAAAAATCGAATCACGCATCAAATTCACACTAAGTATATTAGAGCCCAAAATCCTTGTTTTAATTCGTACTTCATATCACTTATCAGAAAACTTGTCTTAGTCTTTAGTCTTCTTAAATTTATAATGTAAGCTTACTTTAGAATCATACTTAAACATAATTACTTAACATAGACAATTTCTTATCATATAAAATCATATTTTCCTTATTAAAAATTCAAAGCACATACACCTTAAATACCCATTTCTTTGTTAAAACTCTAAACATATATAAGTTATCAAATAATCATACTTATGTCATATATATAAAATAATTAAGTAAGCTTTAAGGTGGTACCAAAGGGAGGAATTTCATTCTCCAATCAAGCATGCTAACATAACTCTTATGCACAAAAGTATCCATTTCAACCCTTATCATGCATTATCTAAATCAATTCCACACCTTTCCAATTTATATCCATTTAAACATATCCACAACAACACTTTTCAAACTTATGTCTTATTTTTGTCAAATAAATCTTAAAGGATACAAAGAATGAAGAGAACTTCATCACACATAATTCATACCTTCATTTATCCAAATAAACCTATGATTCATGACATAGAAAATTTCCAGCATTAATATAACCTTGACCTTTGCTGGGTTTTTAAGACATAACTTGAGTTCTAGATCTCCAAATTAAGTGAAGTTTGATTCATTAGAAAGATAAGACAAAATTATACAAATGTTATCAAGGGACAATAGCCCAGATCAATCTGTAAAATGGTGAAAAACGGCTAGGAACACAGACCAATAGTCCAGACCTGATTCAGCAGAACTAATTCCAATGTTTATCAAATTCCTACTTATCCAGACACTCAAATCAATCCAATCCAAAACCAGAGAAGTCTCAAGACACAGGGAATCAACTCTCATGAAGAACTCAGAACATAATATTACCATTATAGTGGTCAAAATGGGCACTCAATTCAGTGATACATGTGGCCCGTCATAACAGAGTCAGTTTAGGTGTTTTAGCCATAAGTTGAGCTATACATATCCAAATTGGACACAAGAAGATGGGTTGGAAAGCTAAGAAGTAGAGCTAAAACTTTCATGAAGGACTCAGACACCAATGGAAAATGAAAAGGATCGAAAAACAGTCCTTAATCACACCCAATAACACTTTTTCCTAATTTCAGCTTACTTAAATCATATACAAGGTAGAGATTTCTACCACATACTAATTACTCATCAAATATCATCTTAAGATCATAAATCCACAAAGAATAACAAGAAAACTTAAGGCCTTATTCATCAATAGGTTCTGCCACTCTTGGAGGATGAAGAAGAAATTGTTTTCCTTATCAATTCAACATATAAGCATGCTTAGAAATCTCCCAAGAACACATTTATACCACCAAAATTTAATAATAAAATTATTTCATATAAAATTCCCAATTTTCACAAAATAGTATAAACTTCACAAAATCAAAAATTGAAACAAGGTAAGAGTGTTTATGAACACTAACCTTAAACATAAGCTCTAACAAGCTTAAATAAGACTCTTGATTCCTTAGTTTTCCCTTGTCTTTGGTAGGAAGTTCTCCACCCTTTGTCCTCCAAATTACTTGAAATTATTCACCAACTATCATTTCTCAAGCTTTAATCTCAAAGATTAAGTACTTAATCAAAGTTCAATGGAGTGTATTTGATGTGTTTAGGAAGTAAGAATTGAAGACCTAAAGGAGGAGGAGAAGAAGAAGAAGGAGGAGGAGAAGAAAGGTCACGTTAGATGGAGAGGAAAAGGAAGAAAACATGTTGCTCAAATAATGGAGTTGACTAAAGGGTAATTTGGTCTTTTCACCAAAATTGGATGGCTAGGATTGAGCAATGTAATCTAATCTAATGGCTACAAATATTCTCCAAATTAAATTCCTTCAAAATATTATTTATCTCCATAAAAATTCTCAAATTTAATCCTTAAAAATAATTCCTCTAATTTCCTTAATTAATATAACACCATCTCAAATTTACTCCATAAAAATAATTTCTCTAATTTCTTTAATTAATATAACAACATAATTCACTATTCACTAATTCTCTAAATTCTCCAAAAATATTTATTACTTACTTTCTACCCATAAAAATCATGTATACATACTCCAAAAATATTAAAGAAAATATTAAACATACATAATAATTTTTTTCGGACCAAAATAATATCGACTTCCGGACCGATGGTACTATTCACAGACCGGTAACTTACTATTTCAGACACAGAAAAATGGGGCGTTACAGTTCTACCCCCCTTAAAGAATTTCGTCCTCGAAATTCACTTGAATTTAGCAATTACGAATCTCATAATATTTTTCCGATTTAGTTTATTCTTCCTTAATCAACTAGTGCTTACTATCCGTATATTCTATACATGATTCTTCCAAATAAACATCCATAATAGCAAATTTAACCATTCCATATTTAAAATACATAAACTTATTTTGCATAACACCGATTAGATCCTTAATATCCTCTTTAATTCCCTTACAAGAAAAATCCATAAACATCTCTTATTCTATATAGCACGCAATCCAATGACCTATATAACTCCCATACCAAACATATCATCATATCAGATACATATCAAGGCATTTCATTTAAATATCATATTCGAAGATTTGCATCAAGTCAATTCTCATAAAGATCATATAACTTATTCTCATAACAGTATTCTCCTGAGATCATATATCTTATTCTTATAATAGTGTTAATAACTTAATTCCATCTTGATACTTAATCTCAAACACTGTCATGCATACATACATGCATACTTGCAAGGTCCACTCAAGAGAAAAATAATACCAAAGTTCCAAATCTCAATACGTAAAAGTATTTATACACAATCATAAGGTTATGCAACTCATGCAATGTGCCATATGGACTATTCCAACTTAACCATTTATCCATAACGATCCAAATAGAATTTACTAACTCATAGCAATTCGCACTTTTTTTTTTAATCATAGATATCTCACATAAATCCATAAATCTTCCATGACTTGTAAATACTTCTATTAACTATTAACCAATCTTTTCTATCTTTATAAACTCTTAATCATTTTGGCTTAGAATTTATTCGCATATACGCATAGTGAGATCAATATGAATCACAATTTTTTTTTTTTTTTTACATATTCATGAAATCCCAAAATATAGAACTTCTTATCTTGTATACTTCTATGTCCATCAAATCTGAATAATCAATGATTCCTAATTTTTTAAAGATTATATAATTATCTTAATTTCTTTATAGGAGTCGTTTACTTTTTCTTGGATCGTAAACTCTCCATTAAACAAAAATCCTTATTTATAACTTACATAACCTTTAGAATAAACATCAAAAGACTAAATCTCATTGAATTTAATTCATATTTATACCATATTAGACCATAAGATGCCTCAATTCATACACCACTACTAGGCACATAAAGATTAAAGCAATTTATTTCCTACTAAGAATCACAATTTACTTTTCTTATAACCATAGGAATTCATATTATTCCCAATATTCATACATTTGAAAAATAGCTAATGAACACCAGAATATATTTTACTCCACCAAGTAGTAATTATTTCTCATAATTAGAATTCACTTCTCATAAATGGCTTTAAATAATGATTCATTCCACCAACATTATTTCTTATGAAAACTACTCATCACCCATTATTATTTCAAAGCACATCAAATCATTCATCATTTAAACCTTATAATATCATTTATGTAACTACATCAATTAATATATATATTCTATCCAGAAAAATGCTTATCTCAATAGTCATAATAAATTCCATTAACCAAAATCATGTAACTTCATCAAATACATATACGAAATGCAATACTCTAATTAACTAGATTCTATTGTCCTTGAATCCGAATCATTTATTTTTCTTATTAGATAATACTAGCAACTCATTCTCACATACTCCTTCCACAGGCACATTTACACACGTTCATGCATTTTATGTATGCATTTCATATTTAACAAGTATTCAATACAAATATCATACTTTCATCATTTAACTTCAACTTAATACTTATAATCTTTATCATGCATAACTTAACAGACCTTCTTACCCACACAACAATACAAGTTCACACTTCATCTTACACACTTAAATTATATATAAATTATTTTGGTGTATCTATTTGGAGATAAGAATAAGATTTATTATTTTAAGTCAGTCGATATGATTAGTTCATTAAGACTTGATAGATATAATGAATGCAATTAATTGATGGATATAAAATACTATTGAGGATTATTCAGTTATGAAAATATAAAAGTGTTGTTATGTTATAATGATTATTTGGAGATGTTGAAAGTTTAGAGTTTAATTGGAAGTATTTTGTATTCACATGTTTGGCGGGCTCAGTTTTTAAAGGGATATTCTTACAGTATTTATGTAGGATCTTTCCCAATGTGGTAAAAAAAAAAATGCAAGGAAAATAAAATGAAATTTCTATTACAAAGAAAAAAATTACTCGCGAAACTTGTGAATACTCAATTACTTCTAATTCATAATTTTAGTTTTATGATTTATATGTTAAGTTAAGACGGTGTCTCCGGCACCGAATGTGGCATCCGCCGTCGGGTCTCTCGGGACTGGGCGGAGGGTGTTACATTTAGTGGTATCAGAGCATAGGTATAGGCAGTTCTCGGACTATCTGTGTATATGTGTAGGAATTTATCTATTTTGAGGTGAGAGTATGAGTAATTTAAGTTAAATACATGCCATATTGGTTTGAATTGGAAACAACCAGCCATTGGAGCATGGTGTTGTGGTAAATGGAGTATGTTATTGAGGTTCTTACTGATGATTAATGGTTATATCCTTCTGGACCATTTGAATGAATTATTCTTGGAGGAAATTCTTAGAGAATAATGGATAGGGATTCGATGTAGTGGTTATTGGAGATGAGATTATTGAGGCGTTAAGGATTTGAGCTCTTTTTCTCGAGTTGATATGATTTCTAAGTGGTATAAATATATTTGAGATTTGACTTTTTAACATATGAATTTTGTTTATTTATTTTGAATCCATAAGAAGCATATTGTTTTTATGTTGCTTATGGATAAATGATGTTGCTATGAGGATTTTTTTTTTTTCCTTCTATTGAATCCTTTGGATATAGAAAAAAAAAAATTTTGTTTTATAAATGAAAATGAATTCATTTGTATAGATTCATGAACTGTGAAGTATATTGGTTTACGAATTACATACTTCAATTATATTTCAAATAACATAATATCTGAAAATGTAATAATTATACATGCCATAATTCTTAATTATATAAATCTCAATCGACTACTACCAAATTAGTCACTTCTGCTTTGATATTACTTTTCAAATCTTCAAATAGCGACCGCAATCTTCAACCTACGCGTGATAAAAATCGACGCGCTGAGTATAAAACTCAGTGGTGCTCATAATTCACATACTTACCAAAGTTGCGATGGCAACTTACTTAAAAACAAATTTCATAAAATCATTTACAATCATAAATGCATTAAAATTCAACATACATTTCCATTTATAGCAAAACAAATAGCACATAAACTATTAATTAATCACATAAAGAATTTAATTCTTGATACCATAAATCCTTTACTTAAGACATTTTATCATCATAAATACTTTGGTTCTTTCAAATAAACTTATAATTAATAACATAAATAATTTAATTCTTTCAAATCATAAATTCATTACTTGAACATTATACCAATACATATACTCTTTATTTTTCATACCATGTACTGAAATATCATGCTTTGAAAATTCATTTGATAACATAATCAATAATTTCCAAAGTAAGGTTTACTAAAATAATATGATCTCATTCGTTTCATTGTATTACAGATATTTTCCATAGGGCTCGCATACATTTAGGAGAAAGAGAAGCAGATAGGTTTTCAGAACAGATTCAGAATGGCCTTAGGTCGCCAACAGATTCAGAACATATAGAGCGCGTCCGTCCTAACAGAACAGAAGACACCCACGTGTCTAGCATATGATCATAGCTTCTTATCAGAATGGCATCAAATGCCGAGCATGCTCATCAGACAGAATAAAAATCGAATCACGCATCAAATTCACACTAAGTATATTAGAGCCCAAAATCATTGTTTTAATTCGTACTTCATATCACTTATCAGAAAACTTGTCTTATTCTTTAGTCTTCTTAAATTTATAATGTAAGCTTACTTTAGAATCATACTTAAACATAATTACTTAACATAGACAATTTCTTATCATATAAAATCATATTTTCCTTATTAAAAATTCAAAGCACATACACCTTAAATACCCATTTCTTTGTTAAAACTCTAAACATATATAAGTTATCAAATAATCATACTTATGTCATATATATAAAATAATTAAGTAAGCTTTAAGGTGGTACCAAAGGGAGGAATTTCATTCTCCAATCAAGCATGCTAACATAACTCTTATGCACAAAAGTATCCATTTCAACCCTTATCATGCATTATCTAAATCAATTCCACACCTTTCCAATTTATATCCATTTAAACATATCCACAACAACACTTTTCAAACTTATGTCTTATTTTTGTCAAATAAATCTTAAAGGATACAAAGAATGAAGA
The DNA here is from genome assembly GCF_041381405.1 of Jatropha curcas. Taxonomy (NCBI): domain Eukaryota; kingdom Viridiplantae; phylum Streptophyta; class Magnoliopsida; order Malpighiales; family Euphorbiaceae; genus Jatropha; species Jatropha curcas. The sequence goes on from NC_143155.1 coordinate 12,494,532, forward strand.
GAACTTCATCACACATAATTCATACCTTCATTTATCCAAATAAACCTATGATTCATGACATAGAAAATTTCCAGCATTAATATAACCTTGACCTTTGCTGGGTTTTTAAGACATAACTTGAGTTCTAGATCTCCAAATTAAGTGAAGTTTGATTCATTAGAAAGATAAGACAAAATTATACAAATGTTATCAAGGGACAATAGCCCAGATCAATCTGCAAAAAGGTGAAAAACGGCTAGGAACACAGACCAATAGTCCAGACCTCATTCAGCAGAACTAATTCCAATGTTTATCAAATTCCTACTTATCCAGACACTCAAATCAATCCAATCCAAAACCGGAGAAGTCTCAAGACATAGGGAATCAACTCTCATGAAGAACTCAGAACATAATATTACCATTATAGTGGTCAAAATGGGCACTCAATTCAGTGATACATGTGGCCCGTCATAACAGAGTCAGTTTAGGTGTTTTAGCCATAAGTTGAGCTATACATATCCAAATTGGACACAAGAGGATGGGTTGGAAAGCTAAGAAGTAGAGCTAAAACTTTCATGAAGGACTCAGACACCAATGGAAAATGAAAAGGATCGAAAAACAGTCCTTAATCACACCCAATAACACTTTTTCCTAATTTCAGCTTACTTAAATCATATACAAGGTAGAGATTTCTACCACATACTAATTACTCATCAAATATCATCTTAAGATCATAAATCCACAAAGAATAACAAGAAAACTTAAGGCCTTATTCATCAATAGGTTCTGCCACTCTTGGAGGATGAAGAAGAAATTGTTTTCCTTATCAATTCAACATATAAGCATGCTTAGAAATCTCCCAAGAACACATTTATACCACCAAAATTTAATAATAAAATTATTTCATATAAAATTCCCAATTTTCACAAAATAGTATAAACTTCACAAAATCAAAAATTGAAACAAGGTAAGAGTGTTTATGAACACTAACCTTAAACATAAGCTCTAACAAGCTTAAATAAGACTCTTGATTCCTTAGTTTTCCCTTGTCTTTGGTAGGAAGTTCTCCACCCTTTGTCCTCCAAATTACTTGAAATTATTCACCAACTATCATTTCTCAAGCTTTAATCTCAAAGATTAAGTACTTAATCAAAGTTCAATGGAGTGTATTTGATGTGTTTAGGAAGTAAGAATTGAAGACCTAAAGGAGGAGGAGAAGAAGAAGAAGGAGGAGGAGAAGAAAGGTCACGTTAGATGGAGAGGAAAAGGAAGAAAACATGTTGCTCAAATAATGGAGTTGACTAAAGGGTAATTTGGTCTTTTCACCAAAATTGGATGGCTAGGATTGAGCAATGTAATCTAATCTAATGGCTACAAATATTCTCCAAATTAAATTCCTTCAAAATATTATTTATCTCCATAAAAATTCTCAAATTTAATCCTTAAAAATAATTCCTCTAATTTCCTTAATTAATATAACACCATCTCAAATTTACTCCATAAAAATAATTTCTCTAATTTCTTTAATTAATATAACAACATAATTCACTATTCACTAATTCTCTAAATTCTCCAAAAATATTTATTACTTACTTTCTACCCATAAAAATCATGTATACATACTCCAAAAATATTAAAGAAAATATTAAACATACATAATAATTTTTTTCGGACCAAAATAATATCGACTTCCGGACCGATGGTACTATTCACAGACCGGTAACTTACTATTTCAGACACAGAAAAATGGGGCGTTACAGATGGTCTGTGATATATTGAAGGAATCATGTCGATTAATGACTTGTGACCGCTATAATCTAATTAAGGTGGCCCAAGATGATGATTATTGGGCTTAATGGGATGAGGACCAGTAGGGTTTGAATACCCTTCCTCTACCTTATAAAATAGATCAAGAAAATCAACAGTGTAAAAAAAGGGGAGTGTGACAGTTACCTCAAACACATAACGGTGATAGTTTGTTTGAGAGAACGTGAAAAGAAAAACTCTCGTTGCTGTTGATAATTCTCTGACTATTAAGAGAGAACTTACAAACAAAAGGCCAAAGTGAAGAAATATAGATCTACTGTTACGATGAGAATCGAATTGCCATAAGGAGGTAATTAATAGCTATGGTCAGGGTACACTTCTACTTATTATGTATTCTTATTAAACAAATTCTATGAACAATAAGATCTAAGCTATATTAAAGTTTATTGTAACATGTGGTATCAGAACCTGCTCTCGTTGTAGATTTGTTTGATAGTCTTTTATTTGGCTTAATTAATGGAAATTAATTTCAAATTTTGAAGTTGATTAATCTGGTATAAACGAAATCAAAATTATAGAAATTGAAAACTGGTTGTTTTCTTTATGCTTTATAAATTATTCTACTGTGGTATTTATAAAGAAAGGTTATGACATCTTATTGTATAATGCCATTAAAGTTTTGAGATCTTAATTCAATCTCATAAAGTTTTGCATAAATCAATGTTTAATGAATGGAAAACTTGTTAGTCACCAAAGTGACCTTGTTTGGATTAGTCTCGACATTTGATTATGCGGCTTTCAATTGTTCATGTTTGTGTGATGCCGTTAAATGACATGAAAGATAAAATTGAACAATTAAGATCATTGATTATAACATTGTGAGGTTACCCAAAGGTAGACCATTACTTATAATCAATGGCATTAAAGAGACTTATCATTGTACTTGGTAATTATGAATGTATATCCAAAGATAATATGCATATTGTATGGAGCATTATTGAATAATTAAGGAGTAAAAACGAAACTGGTTTTCAGTAAGGAGCACAGGCGTGCTGCAATAAGCACGGGCACGCTATGGACTCCAAAGAGCAGCATGGGGCGTGCTGTAATGAGCACGGGCGTGCTATGGACTCCAGGGAGCAGCACAGGTCATGCTGTAATGAGCACGGGCGTGTCCTAAGCTCTAGAGAGCAGCACGGGAGTGCTAAAATGTAGCACGGGCGTACCCTGAGTTCCAGAGAGAAGCACGGGCGTGCTGTTGTGAAGCATGAGCATGTCACTGCTCTTGACTTGCATAAAGATTCACAAGTTCCTCCACATCAATGAAAGTCTATTAAAGTATTTTCTTCTTGGCATCATTATTGGTTAAAGCTATGTATTTAAGTATTACCCAAAGGTGAATTTAAATGCATAATTTAAGTTTGTTATTTGTTTGAATCCATTTATGTTTTCTCAAAGTATTAACGTATGAGTATATGTATAATGTTGTAGTTTCTTCTAATATGTTCGCTATGGGCACTGGGCTGATTAAGTTCAATGGATTGAACTATGCTAATTGGTCTGAACAAATCCATTATCAGTTAGGAGTTTTGGATTTGTATCTGGCATTAGTCTCTAAAAAGCTAGCAACCATTACAGAGACCAGTACTGAAGCTGACAAGTCTCATTATGAGGCTTGGGAGCAATCTAATAGGCTGAGCTTGAGCTTAATGAGGATGAAAATGGCTGAAAATATTAAGCCATCAATGCCCAGAACAGTCAATGCTAGAGAGTACATGTTGAAAATTAAGGAATACTCCCAATTAGACATAGCTGACAAGTCCATCATAGGATCCTTGATGAGTGAGCTAACGACCAAGAAGTTTGATTGGTCACAATCCATTCATGATCATGTGACTGGCATGTAGAATTTGGCAGCCAAATTGAATTACAACTCACTTCCTCTTGAGTTTGGTCAGTTCCAGGTGAATTGCAACACCCTCAAGGAAAAATGGAACATTCAAGAAATCAAGGCCATGATGATACAAGAGAAAGGGAGATTAAAGAAATTGAACACTCTGTCAATCTCACATTTCATAATGGAGCTAGTAGCAGCAATAACAAATCAAGGAAGAAAGGCAAGAAAAGGGACAAAGCCCCAATGAAGGTCAATGAGGGCCAAATCCGTAAAGAGTTAAAGTGCTACTTCTGTAGGAAGAATGGTCACTTTGAAAAGGATTGTCCTAAAAGGAAGATTTGGTTCGAAAAGAAAGGTACACTTTATGTTTCAGTATGTTTTGAATCAAATCTTATTGAAGTGCCTAATAATACCTGGTGGTTAGATTCTGGTGCAACTACTCATGTGTCTCATGTTATACAGGGATTCTTTTCCATCCAACCCATAAACGAAACTGAAAAGTTCCTATATATGGGAAACAAAACGAAGGCACGAATAGAGGGAATTGGGACTTATAGATTGATCCTTGACACTGGTTGTTATCTGGATCTTGAAAAGTGTCTCTATGTTCCTGAATGTGCTAGAAATTTAGTTTCTGTAGGGACGTTGGACAATATTGGTTTTAATTGCAAGATTTGTAATGGTGTTTTTTCATTGTACAAACATAAGTACTATTATGGTTCTGGTACTTTGATTGATAGTTTGTATCGTTTTAATCTTAATGTTGAATTTGTTGAATCCCTATTTAATGGTGAGCACAATATAGGTAATAAACGTAGTGCACTTAATGAATGTCTACTTTCTTTTGGCATCAAAGCTAAGTCACATATCCAAAGAAAGGATTTTGAGGTTAGTAAAAAGTGAAATCTTACCTCAATTGGATTTTACTGATTGGGACGTGTGTATAGATTGCATTAAAGGTAAGCAAACTAAACTCATATTAAAGAATCCAACCACAAGAAGCAATGAATTGCTTAATCTAATACAAACTGATATATGTGGTACTTTTGACGTTCCCTCTTGGGGTGGAGAAAAATATTTTATCACTTTTATCGACGATTTCTCACGATATGGTTACGTTTATTTGCTGTATGAAAAGTCTCAATCAGTGGATATCCTTGAGATATTCACTAATGAGGTAGAGAGGCAGTTAAATAGAAACATTAAAGTTGTGAGATCTGATAGAGGTGGCGAATATTATGGTAAATTTAATAAAAATAGACAATTCCATGTCCATTTGCAAAGTTCCTTGAAAGTCGTGGCATTTGTGCGTAATACACAATGCTGGGTACACCTTAATAGAATGGTGTAGCTAAAAGGTGGAATCGTGCTCTTATAAGAGTATGTTAAGTAATAGTACCGCACCTTTATCATTATGGATGCATGCGTTAAAGACTGCTATGTATTTAATTAATAGGGTTCTTAGTAAAGCACTTCCTAAGACCCTTTATGAACTGTGGAGAGGAAGGAAACCTAGTTTAAGGCATCTTCATATTTGGGGTTGCCCAGCAGAAGTTAGGATATATAATCCACAAGAAAAGAAGCTCGATGCTAGAACGGTTAGTGGATTTTTCATAGGATATCCTGAAAAATCAAAAGGGTACAGATTTTATTGTCCTAACCATAGTACAAGAATTATTGAGTCTGGTAATGCTTGGTTTATTGAAAATGACCAATTTAGTGGGAGTGTTGAATCACGTAAAGTGGATGTGCCAGAGATTCAGATTAGAAATCCAACTCAGGTAGATTCTCCTAATGTCTCTTCTTCAGTTGTTGTTCCTCTTGTTGTATCACGGTCTAACAACAAAACAACATTCCAAACCCACAAAATGACCACATAAACTATGAACCAGTAAATAATGAACAAGTCACGAATGAGTAAGTGATTTCACAAGAAATAGCATTACGTGTGGGTCCCGTATATGTATGGCACAACCCAAGAGGGGGGGTGAATTGGGTTTTCTAAAAATATTTTAGAATTTAAAAATAAAATATAGAATTCTTAGTGCAGCGGAAAAATATAGAACTTGTGAGAATAAATTATGGATTAGAACTTCCTCACAGTGTTCTATTCATAAAAATAGAAAGACTATGCAAAGTGCAGCTGTTAATTATAACTGCTTCACAATGTCTTATTCAATATTAGAACTTCTTTATGACGGAAAGCTATTGTATTTAGAACTTCCTCATAAAGTTTAGAAAATCATATAAGACTATGTGAGAGACAGTTATCGAAATTAGAACTGCTTCGTAGAGCTTTACTCAAGTTTAGAAAACTGATTAGAAACCCAAGTAGTGAAATATATTGTAAATAGAAGAACGGTTTAGAACTTGGTATATTCACTTATCAGAATTCCAGAGTTCTAATATTCAAAGAAGATAAGACTTATTTCAGTTTTAGAACATTAAAACCATTAACACTTTTAGCATTTCTAAAATATAAACAGAAGTTTAAGTAATGTAGTATCAAGCAAAACTTCAAAAATCAAAAAGATCAACACAGTGATTTATAGTGGTTCGGCACTAACTCGCCTACATCCACTCCCCAAGACTCATCTTGAGATCCTCAACAATGTTATCTCTTTTCAAGGGTAAGAGACAAACCAACAGTACAAGGCAATAGATCAACACCTAGATCTACCCTTTATCCCTCTAGATTTTCCAAAGGTTCTAGTTAACCTCAACCCTTTCTGTTTTTGGCAGAGCACAGAAACTCAATTCAAGACATTAGAATCTCTCTCACGGAGAAGGTTGCTTGATAACCTCTTTCACAATAGCTTCTAACCTAAGCTATTAAACAATTGTTTATCAAATAAAAACCTGTCTACTAAAGATTACAGAATCTAAATAGACAGACAGAAATGCAAATATAAGCACAGGAAAAACAGTTTTTCAGATTAGAAAATCGTTTAGAACACAGAACCGTTTTTCAAAAGTAGTTACAAAATTCTTTTCTCTTTAAAGATAAAAACGTGAAGTGTAAAGATGCAAAGAAAAATGGGGGTAGAGAGTAAGTTTTGAGAGATAAAGGATGTGATCAATGAGTGAATACTCTTAAAACGAAAACTCTTTCTTCCACTTAGTTCAAAGCGTGAAGACACCTTTTTATAGAGAAATTTGTGACTCTCGTTTTTAGAAAGTGGATATTTTATTTTGAAATCAGAATATTTGCTTTCCTTATTTAGAAGATACGAAAATTTTAGTTACCAAAATTTTGTTTTATCCTTTTGCTAAGAAAATAAAAGTCGATCTTCCTTTCCTTTAACCAGAAAGATTTTTGAAAGCATTTTATTTGGAAAATATTTTTCGAGAAGATACTACTTACTAAAAACGAAAAATGTGATCTTCCTTCGTTTTAGGTAAGAGAATAAATTAAAATTCTTTAGATTTTCAAAGATAATTTCCGAAAAAGAAAACTTACGATTTATAACCAAAATCGTTTAGAGACATAATCTCTTTAATTTTAGGTAATTGAATCATTTTGATTTCTTTTAAAAGATTTTCGAAAACAAAAAGAATTTATTTTTGAAGAATCTAATTTCCGAAAAATATTTTTGATGAGAGAAAGATTAGTTTATGTGCTTATAGATGAATTTTCTCTCTATCCTACAATGTATCCTAAATACCTAACCACTAGGGTCTTCGAATATCTTCACACACTATGGATTTTGTAGGACTTGCCTTGTTCGTTTTCTTTCCATAAAAATTCTGCATAAAATAATATTAGCACAAATAATATATTTTAAATTTATTTGTTTTGTTTTAATCATCAAAATTTCGAGATTAGAATTTGACCCTTGAGCCAACAATCTCCCCCTTTTTGATGATGACAAAACCAATAAATTTAGCAGACATAAAAAACGTGTGCTCCCCCTAAATTTTATGCATATAAGTTCTAAGCATGCCAAAAAATCTTAATATGAAGCGAAATTAGAACATGTGTTTTGCTCCCCCTGAATAAGTGCAATAAAATTATTTGTGAAAATTAGAACTAGGGAGACAATTTAGAAACTGATTTTAGAACTAGCAAAGATAGACAAGATATTCTAAGTTCTAATAATCAGAGCATATGATCAGAGCAAAAGAATAGAATTGAAACTGTTATTTAGAACAAAAGATCTTAAGTCCAACCTGTAGAGGAAACATTAGAATAAAAATCTAAGTTCTAAAGCACTCAGTTCATCATATAAAATATATAGCCCGCCAAAATAGACCATATAGATAGACAACACAGATTAGCAAACAATAAACACCAACATAGATTAGAAAATAATAAAAACTAAGATATAAGTGGTCACCATATAGCATAGTATGTACCGTACCAAAATATCCAAAATACCACCAAAATACCTGCGTTCTCCCCCTTTTTGTCATCATACAAAAGAGTTAGAAAAGATCAGAGCATAATGAAAAGAAAATTAAATAGAGTTTAAACAATAGACACAGAAAATATCCTAAAGAAAATGTTCATATCACAGAATTCAGAGAGGCTTGGGATCAGTTCTAAGTCTCTTAGAACTTCTTAGATTCTGAGCTGGAGTAGTTTCAAAAGAGCTTTCTGGCCGTTTAGAAGAAGGGTGCAATGGAGGCTTTCTTCCATGAGTCCTATGTTTACCCGCAGTGTGCTTGACTCTCTTTGGTTTCTCTGAGGTAGGAGTGTAGGGTGTTCCTTTAACTTTCAGAGTAGCTAATTTCCTTTCATTCACATCTTTCATCCTTTCCAAGGTCTCAATGAGAGACTGATTCTGTTCAATCACAGTCTTGCAATGCTTTATTGCCTCATCGAGTTCCTTGTTATGTTCTTCTGTTAGCTCTCTCACCATTCTTCCTAGCATAGCTTCCCTACTCCTTTGAGCTGATAAGAATTCAGATTCTTTTTCTATTTTGACCTCAGTTGACTTTTCTTCATCACTTAATTTCAGCTTTTCTGTCTCAGCATCATTGACTTCTTCTACCTTCTTTCCTTTTTTAACTTTTCCAGACTCCTTTTTCTCTTCTGTTTCTCCTTCTTTTTCTAATTCTGCTTCCTTCTCAGCAGCTTTCTCTTTTTGTCTCTTCCTTCTTTTCTTCTTCTAATTTCTTTTCTTCTCCTCTTATTTCCTCTATCTTTTCTTCCTTCTCTATTTCTCCTATTTTAGCTTTTCCTTTCTCTTCTTTCTTCTTCTTTTTCTCAGCCTCTTCTTTTCCTTTCTTTTCTTTCTCAACTTCTTCTTTTTCTACCTTTTCTTTTTCAGCTTCTTTTCTTCCTTTCTCTTCTTTCTCAGTCCCTTCTTTTCTTTTCTCTTCTTTCTCCTTTTCTTCTTCACCTTCTTCATCTTTCATTTTTAATGACCCACTGTCAAGCTTTGAGACATTATACCCATCGTTCTCCTTTAAATCAACATCAAGAAACTCAAACACTGGTGTAAGTACCATTCCATAGGGCAGTTTCTTAGGGTTGTTCTGCATCTTGTCAAAGATAATATGACATAGGTTAAGAGGTTTCTTCTCAACTATGTGCCACATCATGCACAACTCAACCTAATTCATATATGTGAGTGAGGCACTCTTGGGATAAATGTAATGCACAATTAATTTGTACAGCCATTTCATACTGTCTGTCAAATTTGAACATTCAATAGTGCCCTATTTGTCAATAGAACCCCTTTTCACAATTTTCTTCACAAAATCTTCCTTTTTGTACTCACTAACCCTCGAAATATCCTTAATTTTCGTCACCCTAGACCCAGCATTTGGGAAATAAAAAATTTTGCTCAAGTCAGCGTAAGACAACGCTTTGATCTCACCCTTAAGCTTTATAGAGATCGACTCTATTCCACTAACCTTAAGAGAGCCGTAAAACTCTTTAACTAAACTTTCATAACATAGTCGGTTTAACGACAAGAAACTCATCCATCCTTGAAACTCGAAGAGTTCCTTGAAATCAAACTCATTACTACCAAAAAATTTCCAATCAATGACATACGAACGCATGAGAGGATATGGTGAGAGGACAGATTTACCTTTGTCGCATGCCCTTGCTACTTGTTTCTCTGAAGTAGCAGTTTCGATTTTTCCTTCCTTTGGTTCCTCTTCTGGCTTTTTCTGTTTCGACTCCTTTTGCTCGTATTTCTTTGAAAGCCTTTTTAGGAGTTGAAGTTCTTGCTCAGTTAAGGAATCGGATGAGGAGGTGGAACTTGATTCAGCCATAGTTGAGATTTTTGATACACAGAATAGCTTAGGGTTTTGTTTAGCAAGAGAGCGAGAGAAAGAATATGAAGCAGTTATTTGAGAGACAAGAACACTTAAGTGGCGGAAGAAAATAAAGAACAGTTTTTAAATGAATTCAAAACGACAAATAGAATAAAAGAAATAAAATAACAAAAAAAAAACTGCCAAAGCACGAAACATAATAAAACAAACACACATAATAAATTAACTGTTTTCGGATTTGGTCTAAAGCAAGATTCTGATTGTGACATTAGAAAGTCATATCAGAGCAATATGCATTTCTCTTTAGACAAAAACGTTTTTCACACACGAAAAAAATTAGAACATAGCAGGTCTTTCATTTTCGAATATAGAAAGCAGTTTAGAACATACTTACAGAGTTCTAAAGTTATGAGTTTAGAACTAACATACCAAGTTCTCTTCTAATTGAGCAGAATTGACTTTCATTCAAAGGTTTTGTAAAGATATCTGCCAATTGTATTCGGTGGGAATGAACTCAATTACTATGTCACCTTTTTGTACATGATCACGTATGAAGTGATGTCTGAGTTCTATATGCTTGGTTCTAGAATGTTGAACTGGATTTTTAGATAAATTGATGGCGCTTATGTTGCCACACTTGATTGGCACTATTTCTAATTTCAGTCCATAGTCTGCCAACTGTTGTTTGATCCATAGAACTTGTGCAACACAACTTCCAGCAGCAACATATTTTGCTTCTGCAGTAGAAAGAGCAACAAATGTCTGTTTCTTGCTAAACCATGATACAAGGGCGCTGCCAAAGAAATTGACAAGTCCCAGACGTGCTTTTTCTATCTATTCTGCTTCCTGCAAAATCAGAATCACTATACCCAACAAGATCAAATGTATCACCTTTAGAATACCACAGACCCAGATTAGAAGTTCCACAAAGATATCTTAATATTCTTTTTACAGCATTTAAATGAGATTCTTTGGGACACGATCGAAATCTAGCACATAGACAAACACTAAAGTGTATGTCTGGTCTGCTTGCCATTAGATATAGCAAAGAACCAATCATACTTCTAAACAGCTTGATATCCACGTCCTTGCCTTTTTCATCTTTTTCTAATTTTGAGGATGGACTCATTGGTGTACTACATACCTTGGTATTTTCCATTTTGAATCATTTCAACAATTCTCTAGTATATTTCTTGATTAATGAAAATTCCATTCTCACATTGTTTGATTTGAAGTCCAAGGAAGAAGTTTAATTCTCCCATCATACTCATTTCGAACTCACCCTACATAATCTTAGAAAATTCCTTACAAAGAAGATCATTAGTAGATCTGAAGATTATGTCATCAACATAAATTTGTACAACTAGAATGTCATGTACTTTATTTTTGATAAATAGTGTTGTATCAACCTTTCCTCTTGAAAAACCATTTTTCAATAAAAACTTACTCAATCTTTCATACCAAGCTCTGGGAGCTTGCTTTAAACCATAAAGAGCTTTAGTAAGTTTGTAAACATGATTAGGTTTATCAAAAATTTCAAAACCAGGAGGTTGTTCTACATACACTTCTTCATTTAGAAAACCATTTAGAAAAGCACTTTTCACATCCATTTGATACAACATGAAGTTTTTAAAATATGCAAATGCACGAAGCATTCTAATGGCCTCAAGTCTAGCAACCGGGGCAAAGGTCTCATCAAAATTGATGCCTTCCTCTTGGTTGTACTCTTGAGCTACTAATCTTACTTTATTTCTCACAACGTTACCTTATTCATCAAGCTTATTTCTAAACACCCATTTTGTTCCAATAACTGAATGGTTTTTGGGTCTAGAAACAAGTTTCCAAACTTGGTTTATCTCAAATTGATTTAGCTCTTCTTGCATAGCAAGAATCCAACTTTCATCATTTTGAGCATCTTCTAAATTTTTAGGTTCTAATTGAGAAACGAAAGCAACATTACCAAAATATCTTTTAAGTTGAGCTCTAGTCATCATCCTTTCTGAGGGATTATCCATAATGTCTTCTTGAGGATGATACTTATGAAATCGCCATTCTTTTGGTAATTGAGAATCTTCATTTTCTGTTTCTGGCATTTGACTTTCAACTATATTCTGATCTTCATGTTCTACTTCTGGTTCAGCCTGATTATCAGTGTTCTGCTCGCTTTCTGGCTGTTCTAGTTGTTCTGATTGTTCATTCTGCTTTTCATGATTAGAATCTACATCATCACTTTCCAACATTCTAGATGTAGAGTTAGATTCATCAAACACAACATGAATAGACTCTTCTACAACTAGAGTCTTTTTATTAAATACTCTATATGCTTTACTATTACTAGAATATCCCAGAAAAATACCTTCATAAGATTTAGCATCAAATTTAGCAAGATGATTTTTCTTGTTATCTAGAATAAAGCATTTGCACCCAAAGATATGAAAATAACCAATATTTGGTTTTCTACCTGTGTATAGCTCATATGGAGTCTTTTAAGTGTAGATCTTACCAAAGCCCTGTTTAGAATATAACAGGCAGTGTTAACTGCTTCTGCCCAGAAATACTTTGGTAGTTTAGAATCACTTAGCATGGTTCTGACCATTTCTTGAAGTGTTCTATTCTTGCGTTCCACTACTCCATTTTGTTGAGGTGTTCTAGGTGCTGAGAAGTTATGGAAGATTCCTGACTCATTGCAAAAAGCATCGAATTTCTGATTTTCAAATTCTCCTCCATGATCACTTCTAATTGCTGAGATGTTGTATCCTTTCTCATTTTGTATTCTCTTGCAAAGATGAACAAACATGTCATATGACTCATCCTTATTTCTAAGGAAGAGTGTCCAGGTGAATCTAGAGTAGTCATCTACAATAACAAATGCATAGAATTTTCCTCCAAGACTAGAAGGAGTAATTGGACCAAATAGATCAAGGTGTAGTAATTCTAAAGGTCTAGAAGTAGAAACCATGCCCTTGGATTTAAAAGAAGTTCTGGTTTGTTTGCCCATTTGACAAGCATCACAAATGTGATCTTTTTCAAATTTCAACTTTGGCAAACCTCGAACCAAATCTTTCTTAGAAAGTTTAGAAATAAGGTGCATGCTTGCATGTCCAAGTCTTCTATGCCATAACCAACTAGAATTATCAACAGAAACTAAATATATATCCTGGTTATGCATATCAGAGAGATCTACTAGGTATATATTTCCAAACCTTTTTTCGACAAATAAGGTTTTATTATCATGCATGTTCTGAACTTCACAATGAGAAGGTTCAAAGATCACTCTTCTATTTTTATCACAAATCTGACTAACACTTAACAAGTTATAATGTAATCCTTCTACTAAGCATACATCTTCTATTGAAGGATTAGAACCTACCACACCAATACTAACAATTTTACCTTTTGCTTTGTCTCCAAAGCTTACTGTACCTCCCTTTTTCTTTTCTAATCTGGTGAACTTCTTTCTGTCACCAATCATATGCCTAGAGCAAGCGCTGTCCATGTACCACACTTCTGTTTTCAGCTCACTCCTTAGGCACACCTGAAAAGATCAAGCAGATTTAGGTACCCAACTCATATTGGGTCCTGGAGGGTTAGTAGTAACAGGTGCATTTAACTTACTATGATTTTTCTTATTGTTGAAACTTTGATATTCTAAAGTCACAACATTAGAAACAACATTTTTCTTATTAGAAACACAATTCTGTTTAGAAATGTTATCATAGCTAGAACTTGTCTTTTCTTTAGAAAATGATTTTGAAATTGATTTTAGAATTCTAATCTCAGTTTTCAAAGATTCATTTTCAGAATTCAGATTTGTACATTTTTCTTCAAGATGTGTCAGATTTTCAGAAAATCGATTATTACAATTTTTAACATCTTTGATTTCTATGATGAGATCTTTGCATGTAACTTCTTGATAAAAAGCATCTTTTAAATGATTAGTTTCAGACTTTAATTTTCTGAAATCTTCCTTTAGAACTTTATGCTTTCTAACAAGCTTTTCAAACTCATTGTAAAGATTATTGTAAGTATCTAGAAGATCATTTTCTTATTCAGGTTCAGAAATACTTACAGTGCTTTCTTCATGCTTCTGGACTGTTGCATTTATTTTGTTGATTTCAGCTTTCTGTGTTGAAGTCAGAGTGCTGATTTCTTTAGAGTTAGAATCGATAGTGACCATTAGACAGATATTAGCAATTTCTTCTTGATCACTGTGGCTTTCAGAATTAGAATCATTTGAATCACTCCAAGCGGCTACGAAAGCCTGCTTCAGCTTCTCTTTTATTGACTTCTTTTTCAATTTAGGACAATTAGGCTTGATATGTCCGGGTTTGTTGCATTCATAACAAACCACTTCCGAAGGTTCTTCCTTAGGTAAGTTACCATTTTTGGGTGAAAAGTTCTTTTTGTTAAACTTTTTCTATGGCCTTCCACTCTTTCTATAGAACTTTTTAAATCTTTTAGCAACGAGTGCTAAATCATCACTATCAAGATCAGAAGAACTTTCTTCACTAGAATCTACTTTCAAAGCCAGTCCTTTCTTTTTCTTATCTTCTATAGTCAAAGAAGATTTCATTTCTTCTGAAATAAGAGCCCCTATAAGATAATCATAAGTGATGGGAGTCTCTTTGTAATTCATGACAGTTCCTATAGAATCCCATTTCTTAGGTAGAATTCTAAGGATTTTCTTAACAAGCTTATCTTCTGAAATTTCCTTACCGAGAGTTCTCAAAGGATTAACTATATTAGTAAATCTAGAATTTAACTCTGCAATAGTTTCTCCTTCCTTCATGCTAAACATTTCATATTCTCTCCAAAGGATATTTATTATGGATTCCTTTACTCCATCTGTACCCTCATAGGTAACTCTAAGTTTTTCCCAAACTTCTGTCGCAAATTTACATCCAGACACTTTGTTGTATTCTATTGCATCTAGAGCACAATGAAGAATATTGATAGCTTTTGCATTTATAGCAATATCATTCCAATCAGCATCTGTATATTCTTCTTCTGTTTTTCTAAAACTCTCATCTCCTACAATTCTCATGGGAAAACAAGGACCAGTAATAACGTTCCTCCAGCAGTTTATATCAACTGATTTCATGAAATTTTCCATTCTAGTTTTCCAATAAGAGTAATTAGAACCATTGAATAAAGGAGGTCTAGAAACAGATTGACCTTCTAAAGAAGTAAGTGGAAGTGGGGTTGCCATGGGATCTTATCTCTTAAGCGGTTAAGCTTCGGTAAGGCAAGAGCCAAAGCTCTGATACCAGATTGTGGGTCCCGTATATGTATGGCGCAACCCAAGAGGGGGGTGAATTGGGTTTTCTAAACATATTTTAGAATTTAAAAACAAAATATAAAATTCTAAGTGCAGTGGAAAAATATAGAACTTGTGAGAATAAATTATGGATTAGAACTTCCTCACAGTGTTCTATTCATAAAAATAGAAAGACTATGCAAAGTGCAGCTGTTAATTAGAACTGCTTCACAATGTCTTATTCAATATTAGAACTTCTTTATGACAGAAAGCTATTGTATTTAGAACTTCCTCATAAAGTTTAGAAAATCATATAAGACTGTGTGAGAGACAGTTATTGAAATTAGAACTGCTTCACAGAGCTTTACTCAAGTTTAGAAAACTGATTAGAAACCCAAGTAGTGAAATATACTGTAAATAGAAGAATGGTTTAGAACTTGGTATATTCACTTATCAGAATTCCAGAGTTCTAATATTCAGAGAAGATAAGACTTATTTCAGTTTTAGAACATTAAATCCATTAACACTTTTAGCATTTCTAAAATATAAACAGAAGTGTAAGTAAAGTAGTATCAAGCAAAACTTTAGAAATCAAAAAAATCAACACAGTGATTTATAGTGGTTCGGCACTAACTCGCCTACATCCACTCCCCAAGACTCATCTTGAAATCCTCAACTATGTTATCTCTTTTCAAGGGTAAGAGACAAACCAACAGTACAAGGCAATAGATCAACACCTAGATCTACCCTTTATCCCTCTAGATTTTCCAAAGGTTCTAGTTAACCTCAACCCTTTCTGTTTTTGGCAGAGTATAGAAACTCAATTCAAGACATTAGAATCTCTCTCACGGAGAAGGTTGCTTGATAACCTCTTTCACAATAGCTTCTAACCTAAGCAATTACACTTTTTGTTTATCAAATAAAAACCTGTCTACTAAAGATTACAGAATCTAAATAGACGGACAGAAATGCAAATATAAGCACAGAAAAAACAGTATTTCAGATTAGAAAATCGTTTAGAACACAAAACCGTTTTTCAAAAGTAGTTACAAAATTCTTTTCTCTTTAAAGATAAAAACGTGAAGTGTAAAGATGAAAAGAAAAATGGGGGTAGAGAGTAAGTTTTGAGAGATAAAGGATGTGATCAATGAGTGAATACTCTTAAAACGAAAACTCTTTCTTCCACTTAGTTCAAAGCGTGAAGACACCTTTTTATAGAGAGATTTGTGACTCTCGTTTTTAGAAAGTGGATATTTTATTTTGAAATTAGAATATTTGCTTTCCTTATTTAGAAGATATGAAAATCTTAGTTACCAAAATTTTGTTTTATCCTTTTGGTAAGAAAATAAAAGTCGTTCTTCCTTTCCTTTAACCATAAAGATTTTCGAAAGCATTTTATTTGGAAAATATTTTTCGAGAAGATACTACTTACTAAAAACGTAAAATGTGATCTTCCTTCGCTTTAGGTAAGAGAATAAATTAAAATTCTTTAGATCTTCAAAGATAATTTCCGAAAAAGAAAACATACGATTTATTACCAAAATCGTTTAGAGACATAATCTCTTTAATTTTAGGTAATTGAATCATTTTTATTTCTTTCAAAAGATTTTCGAAAACAAAAAGAATTTATTTTTGAAGAATCTAATTTTCGAAAAATATTTTTGATGAGAGAAAGATTAGTTTATGTGCTTATAGATGAATTTTCTCTCTATCCTACAATGTATCCTAAATACCTAACCACTAGGGCCTTCGAATATCTTCACACACTATGGATTTTGTAGGACTTGCCTTGTTCGTTTTCTTTCCATAAGAATTCTGCATAAAATAATATTAGCACAAATAATATATTTTAAATTTATTTATTTTGTTTTAATCATCAAAATTCCGAGATTAGAATTTGACCCTTGAGCCAACATTACGGAGGTCACAAAGGCAAAGAAGGCCAGCTATTTCTAGTGATTACATGGTTTACTCACTTGAGCATGAATGTGAATTAAGCATTGATAAGGATCCAATCTCTTTCCAGAAAGCCATGGAATGTGATAATTCTGAAAACGAGTTGGTTGTAAATGGGTTATCAAGACTAAATAGGACTCTAAGGGCAACATTGAAAGATATAAGGTCAGACTTGTTGCTAAAGGCTACACTCAGAAGGATGGCATTGATTATAAAGAGACCTTTTCTCTAGTTTCCAAATAGGACTCTTTAAGAATTATTTTGGCTTTGGTGGCTCATTATGATCTAGAGTTTCACCAAATGGATCTAAAGACAGCCTTTCTTAATGGTGACTTAGAGGAGGAAGTATATATGGACCAACTAGAGGGATTTGTGGTCATAGGAAAGGAAAATTTGGTGTGTAAGTTAAAGAAGTCAATATACGGACTGAAGCAAGCTTCCTGTCAATGGTATCTTAAGTTCAATAATACCATCACTTCATATGGATTTATAGAAAACAATGTTGATCAGTGTATTTATATGAAAGTCAGCGGGAGTAAGTTCATTATTTTAGTCCTATGTGTTGACGACATTCTTCTTGCTGCAAATGACGTTGGGTTGTTACATGATGTAAAGGGTTTTCTCTTTAAGAACTTTGAAATGAAAGATATGGGTGAGGCATACTATCTGATAGGAATAGAAATATTCCGTGATAGATTACTAGGACTGTTAGGATTTTCTCAAAGACCTTACATTGATAAGGTATTAGAGAGATTCAGAATGGAAAAATGCTCTGCAGGAATAGTTCCAATTCAGAAAGGAGATAGATTCAGTGAAATGCAATGTCCTAAGAATGATTTGGAACGTAAAGAGATGGAGTCTATTCCCTATGCGTCAGTAGTTGGGAGCTTAATGTATGTTCAAATATGTACTCGACTGGATATTAGTTTCGCCGTATGAATGTTAGGGCGATAGCAAAGTAATCCCGGGATAGACCATTGGAAAGCTGCAAAGAAAGTACTTAGGTATTTACAAGGCACTAAGGATCATATACTCACCTATAAAAAGTTCAACCATCAAGAAGTGGTGGGATACTCGAATTCAGACTATGCCGAATGTGTAGATTCGAGAAAATCTACATTTGGCTACTTGTTTCTCCTAGCTGGAGGAGCAGTTTCATGGAAAAGTGGAAAGCAGTCTGTCATTGCTACTTCCACAATGGAGGCCGAATTTGTGGCATGCTTTGAGGCCACTATTCACGCATTGTGATTGCAAAACTTTATCTTAGGTCTAGGTATTATCGACAGTATAGCTAGACCATTGAGAATTTATTGTGATAACTCCGCAGCTGTATTCTTCTCTAAGAACGATAGGTATTCTAAGGGTGCAAAGCACATGGATTTGAAGTACCTATCTGTGAAAGAAGAAGTCCAAAAACACAAGGTGTCAATTGAGCATAACGATACTGATCTGATGATAGCAGATCCGCTAACTAAAGGCTTACCGCCCAGAATCTTTACTGGCCATATTGATAGAATGTGCATTATAGATAAGTCCTTATTAGCATGATGTTCAAACTTTTATATATATATATATATATATATCTACACATATGGTTATTTTGCTCATATTATTGTAACACTTGGGAATTCAATTAAAATGTGCTTTTGCTTATTTATCTGTTATCCACATTATAGATGTATACAATAATGGTTTGAATGAGATAACAACAATGTTGATTGCAACAGTGTATTGTTTGTTGAATAATTTCTCGATTAAAGTTCTTATGAATTGAGATGGTTTGTGATGTATGGAATGAGTCATTTTGATTAATGACTTGTGACCGCCATAATCCGATCACTTTAATTCTAATTAAGTTAACATAATAGATTCAAGAAATGCACATGGGCTAAGTGGGAGAATGTTAGATTATTTTAATAATTTATGTTGCCCATGTAATTAAAGGGCTGGTTCTAATTAAGGTGGCCCAAGATGATGGTTATTGGAGTAATGGGATGAGAACCAGTTAGGGTTTTAATACCCTTCCTCTGCTTTATAAAATAGATCAAGGAAATCAACAGCGTAAACAAAGAGAGTGTGACGGCTACCTCAAACACATAACGGTGATAGTTTGTTTGAGAGAATGTGAAAAGAAAAATTCTCGTTGCTGTTGTTAATTCTCTTATCATTAAGAGAGAACTTACGGAAAAAGGCCAAAGTGAAAAAACATAGATCTACTGTTACGGTAAGAATCGAATTGCCACAACGAAGTAATCAATAGCTATGGTCAAGGTATGCTTCCGCTTATTATGTATTCTTATTAAACAAATTCTATGAACAATAAGATCTAGGCTATATTAAAGTTTATTTTAACAATCTATTTTCTAAATTAAAATACAAAAAAAAATACAACTAAAATAATAATTAAAATGATAAATGGTTTTGCCAATTAAAATGCATAAAAATCTAAATAAATGGATATATTAGGAATTCTAAATTAATTTAAGATTATTATAGAAAATCTCATTATTTCTCCTTCCTGAAAGATAGAATTGATTTCTAAGGTGTAGAGATGCCACCCTCTAATTTACGTTTGATAAAAATAATAAATTGAAAGAGTTAGAATTACTAGAATGACTGAAATATAGAAAGAAAATTTTGTGCTAAATTAGTTTATAGTAATTTATATTTATTATATTAATGTATATTCAACTATATGTATTATATAATGTATATGAAAATGTAAAATAAAAAAAATGTCCTCGTAATCTTATAATAAAACCTAATTATATTTTTATTTTAAAATGTCAAATAATATTTTCATTGCAAGTTCATGTACTTTCACTATAAAATTCTAGCTTTTTGTATTTTTTTTAAGAAAAAAATAAAAAATAAAAAATTATTAGTGAAATTATTTTTATGAGCAACAATTTTAATCCATATGAATGTAAAATCTTTAGCTTTCCGCTGTGTATATTGAAGATCTATAATATTCACTTTTGTAGCTGATAATTTAACTTCTATTTTTCCTATTAATTTTGAAAGATTTTTCATACGGATTGAGTTTGAACTACAAAATTTAACATATCATAGATTTGATAAAATTATTAAGAATATTTATTAAAGATATATGTGCTCCATATTATTAAGAATATTTTTTTATGTAATGATTTTATCAAATTGGATTCTCATATTTTTAATTATATTTAATATACCATATTTAATATATTATATAATTTCTTATTTTATCAAATTAAATTCTTTTATTTTTTCATATTTAATATATATCTTATAGAGTATATAATATAATTTATTATTTTATCTAATAGAATTTAGATTTAAATAGAAAATTAATATACCCAATTAAAATTAAATTATCTTTATTTTTTCAATTAATAAAATTAAAATTCTCAAAAATGTATTTTTACCATGTTTATTATATACTTTATTTCTTAGTTTATCCAATAAGATATAGATTTAAATAGAAAATTAATATATCCAATCAAAATCAAATTACTTTTATTTTTTCAATTAATAAAATTAAAATTCTTAATAATACTTTTATCAATTCATAAACTTGGTGGGTGTTCCCACTCATTTCTACTTTTATACTCCATGCTCTCTTACTTTAGAGAAAATTTTCATTTATGGTGTTTGTTTTATATGAAAAATTTTACTCTAAATGGAAATTTTGGGAAAAATGTCAAAAGAGAATCTAAAATGGCCTTGAATAATCTTTATTACTAATTTTTTTCCGTCTCAACTAACGAAAATAGTGGCAAAGAAAAGATGGATTAGACAATTAATGATCTTATGTTTCCAATGAATTAGTAACAACTACATTTATAAGCGGTTTAATAGAAATGTACTCGATTTTATGAATCTGAGCACGACTAAGAGTAAGTACACTGAACAGGTTTCATAATATGATCACACATTTTAATTGTTGCGTACTAATTATAAAAAAAGCTTTTATATCCATATTACACTTTTAATTTGGATACAAATTTAAAATTTTTCCTATAAACTTAATTGTAATGCATTGTTGGCTGAATGTATACTCGGTTTCCAAGAAGTGTGTACTACTTTATACTTGAAGCGAATATGACTTAACACAAGTATTTTTCTTGGAAGATCCATATAAAATAGTCACAGATGTATATTGTTATATCAACTTTCAAAAAATTGCCTTTTATACGGTTATTAACCCTTACTAATATACACAAATTTTAATTTTAATTTATTTTCACATATACAGTGATGTTTGAGGACAGTTCCCTTCTTAATAGTGCTCTATTTTAAAAAATGTGTCTTATTTTCGAAAATGATATAAATCTACTAAAATTTACCAATTTAGAGTTGAGGAGACTCTTGCGATCCTCAAAGATTTTAACTAATGCATGGACTAATTTAAAGTTGAAGAGACTCTTGCAATCCTCAAAGATTTTGGCTAATAAATGCATCATTGGAATACTCTATAGAGTTCTCACTATTAATTATATATTTAAGGTTAATTAGAGGTATTATAGGTAAAAAAAGCGACAGTTTCTGAACTATTTTCTTAATTCCAGAGCTTTTGATGTTTTCTTTAAAGAGAAAAGATGAAGTATATAGATTAAATATACATAAAAAGCCCAAGTAATTTGAAGAATCATTTATATAAGAACATCATAACGTATTTTCTAAAATAGAGAAATTAACTAACTAATTTGATTAAAACTATAGTAATTTACTCATTCTTATATATATATATCAGACAAAAAGAACCACCACATGATGGGAAAAGAAAAGGAACTATGGTTGAATTCACTTTATTGGGGATAGGAAACAAAGCAATTAACAACCGAACTCATCACAACAAGAAAAAATCCAATAATCTCAAAAGCTATAAAGCAAAAGGGTTGGAGAGAGAGAGAGAGAGAGAGAGAGATCAGAAGTTTCATTTTTATGTTTTGCTTCAGATCAAGCTCCAGAACACCCCCCCCCCCTTAATTTCCGGGGAAGATGTAAGGCCATAATTATGTTTCTTGGCGTGCCCCATTTCCAATTTGACATCTATGGGTCAGCTAGTTAGTGCTAATTTACATAATCATGTTTAGTTGATGCTTTTTTCTAACAAAAACAAGGCCAAATGAGTTTATTTAGCGGAGAAAAAGCTAATCATTTTGTTATAATAGTGGATGTCAATCAAATATGCTTAGATATACAACTGCGAAAAGTAATTGCTTTATAAAATGGCAGGAAAATTTTCAAAAAGTAAAAGGAAAAAGAAAATGATAATGATGAAGAGAATTAAAGGGCTTTATTATGCTAGGATGAAAATGCAGGTGCAGGTGCAGGTGCAGGTGCAGGTGCAGGTGCAGCAGTATATTTGTACTATATTTTACAGAATTCAAATTCAGAATCGCATCAACTAACAAAGTGGCAATGGGATGGGGCAGAGGCATGAAATAATTACCCTAATTCCAATCCTTCTCTCAAGGGGAAACCCTGTGTCCCCATAATTGCTGAAGGGTAAAAAATTTCCACGAGATCAGCGTTATCATATCCGACACCAAATCCATGGCATGAAAATGAAAATTCCACACCCCGACTCCCACCAGAGAGATCCATCCCCATGACCAATCGATTTTCATTCCTGCTAGAACTTAGCAGATAACGGCTTTTTAGTGCCCAAGCTCTAACTCAAAGTCTATAAGTCTGTGTATGAGAAATTAAATGGTAGTCCTAATAAATATTTCCTTTGATTTCTGTTAGAAGAAACAATCCTGATAAAAAGATTTCTTTTTCTTTTTTACTTTTACACTTATGAATTATGAAAATCCAAGGAGAAGTACAGCATAACATAATTTAATTGGAAAGAAATCTATTCAGGAAAACATAGCAAGCTTTTTGCTACACTATAATTTAGCATTAAAAATTATTCCAGACAAATCTTATTCAGCTGCTAGGGGAAGCTACAAGCACTTAATCCTGCTTAAATTAAATAGCTTCCAGCAACAAACATTTACACAGGGCATCCATTACTAAAGGTTGACCGGGACAAAAATTTGAGAATTATATCATCAATATTGATGTGTACCTCATCTGATAGGACATATTGGTTGGAGATGCAGCAGCTACCTGTTTAATCCCGTATGGAAATGAACGCGGACACTCTGTGCTGTATTCTAGAGAGTGGTAGAACTACATGCAGAGACGTGTCAAAATAAATCCTCTCAAATGTGTCAATTTGTTAAGCAGCATAAATGAGAATGGATAGCCTCTGGAATTCTTGTTGCAAGCAGCACATAAAGGAGACTTGAAATACCCCAAAAGAAGAAAAAGGATTAACATGAGTTAGTGGACATACTCAAAATGCAAGCCATCAGAAAGACGTCTCTATCTTGTCATGTAAGGTGACCACCAAGTCATGTGCATCATCTAGAAGCTTCCATACATCTAATTGACCAGCCATGCTGTTGCACTCCCTTAAAATGTCATCCATGCTGTTGTACTTCTCTATAATTAACTTCCTTCTTTGCAGTACTGAAGCCGCAATAGCATAAAGCAATAAATCATCTGTTGGTGGTGCACGCTGCCTTATCCTGCTCCACGCTGACTTGCCAATGCCAGCCCTTATGGCTGCCTGATCTGCCCACATCACCTCCCAAAGACAAATTGTCTGTTCAAAAGTCAACTCCCTCCTAAACAGCACCACCACCATTCTATAAACAAAAAAGCAATCCTCGGCCTGGAGCTTCTCCAGGTGCCTAAACAGGTGCGAGTCTTTACATTTGAGAATCTTAGAAACAATATTCAACTGCCTTCTAATTCCTACTTCATCAAGCCTAAAATTATGGCGAGCCTTCTTCATAAAACCCACAAAACACCAGAAAGCTTCATGATCCTCTGTCATAACAGTAATAATGGGAGAAAGTAGATCACTCATGCCCTGGCAATAGCCAATTTCAGGATCGTAAAGCGCATAGGCTTCAAGAATGGCAATCAATCGGGCGGCATGGAAAATTCTGCAGGGATCCAGGTGATCATAATCCTTTAACCCAACAGCCTCCGCAAAACAGCGTGCTCTATCATCGGATACTGAAGCCTGAGATGGAAAGTAGGGTATCCACTCTGAATTGGCACGCACTGCATCTACACGAATAATCCGCTGCCAGGTAGCAAAATTTTCAGCAGCAAGTAGGCCTGAGTGGAGCTCAGTCCCTGCAGGAGAAATTAACTCTTTTGAAGGCATATCAGGATCATTCTTTTCCCTGCCTTCTGAAGAAGAGGAAGCCTGAAGGATGTTTTCAGGGTCTTCAGAGGAGTCTGAATCAGATGACTCAGTGTTTAGTGCAGAGGCATCTGTGTTTGTTGTCTGTTGTCTTGAACTATCATCACCTTCCAACAGTGTACTAGAGGGGTCGTCCGAGTACTCAACATCTGGACTCCTTTCCTCGCTAGACAGGGATTCCCTGGCACTAACCACATCTTCATAACTAGAAGACTCTGTGTCTTGAATAAGACATCCACTATCCCCATTCTGGCTGGGTTCGCCACTCTCATTCAACTTGAAACTCTCATTTAACTTAAAGCTGGCATTGCTGCATATGAGGATCCGTCGGCACTGTCTGCGAAGTTTCTCATATTCCTTTCTGTAGCCACGGATTGTTGCAAAGGATGAGAATACAGAACAAAGAAGAAGAAATAAGAAATTGCATTTTAGGCTCAAACCCACCAATTAACCTATCTAAGAGTCATAATAAGTAAAAGGCAGAAGTTGACTTTTAGGATGAGACTGGCAGACGCACCTTTTCTGGGCTCTTATAGTATCCCTCTCTTCTTTGGTACTGTTTAACTCATAGCTGTTAGAGGAAAAGAAAACAAATCATTAATCATGTCAGTGTCATCTAATAGAACAAATGAACCAACATCACCAAGCACAAAGTTCTTAAAACTATATTCAATGTTAAGTTTCCAAAAACACCAAGTCCAACCAATCTATTGAGATGAATGGCATCATAACGTGTGCCAGAGACTACCCAATTGTTTAAGAAATGTGACAGTAAAACAAAGGAATGAAATAGAAAATCTAGCTTATAGAATGTATAAATTTTTCTACAAGATTAGCATTGAACATAACTAAGCTAAAACATGAAAAATAGGATAACTTCAAAATGCCAGAACATAAGCAATATGCAAAATTCAATGCTAATCCATGATATATAGATTTTGCATGGGGGGGGAGAAATTCAATTAAAACCTTTTCCAAATTATGCCAAAAATTGAAAGCCCTCAAACTTAGTAACAATGAGAACACATTCAAGCACCACCACTGAAATATATGAAGGATGCAGCAGTAACAACAAAGACATATCAAGAACAAAACAAGGCTAGGCATGCTTACACTCCAAGGAGGAACGGCCAAACCTCTGCTCTAATACTTGGATCTACACCCTATATGAGAGAGAAAAGACATAAACACTTCCACAATGATAGCATATTCTAGCAATAAATATACCAAAACTTATATTATTACTCACTCCACTTCGAACTTTTTTCAAAAACTTAACTCCACCGTCATGGAGTTTCCCATCTGGTGTAAACAATCTTCTCCACTGCCGAGGAGTAAGGGCATGTTTTCTTTTCCTGCGAGACCATGGTGATTTAAGATGGCCCCTGAAATGAAAGCACGAATGGTATCAGCACTAAGACACAACAAGTAGTAAAATTGCAAAAGTGGATTAAGTAGATCCGGGAAAGAACAAAAGAAAACTAGAAATAAATCAAAACATTTATGGAAGGATATGAAAGGGCAGCTTAGTTCAAAACTGTATACCAAGCTCCCCATTGTCCATAGAAAAAGTTTGTAAGATAAAAAAAAAGTTAAATCAAGCAAATTAGACAACCACATTATTTTCAAGCAGCATTAGAGTAGGTCCCAAAACAGCTTCACTTGGTTTAAGTCAAAAAGGCAAGAAGAGAGTACTCAACGTATTAAAGCCACTGCAATTTTTCCACTAAGTTACTTAGCTGGAATTTGATGGAATTTAAAGAACATGTGTCATAGGAATTTAAAAACCCAATAGCAGTTACAAGAGAAAGTTACAAGCTTGGAGCAGACAACATTATAAATCAACAAAATCGCAACTTAATCATATCCCATTAGATTGAAATCCAGTAGCAAAATGTAGTGAAGTGAAAGACAAGAATAAGCAAACTGAACTGAAGTATATGGTGAAAACTAACAGATCTGATCTCAAACCAAAAAATAAAAATAAAATGTCGAAGAAGTTCAATAAATCAGAAAGAAAATCAGGGAAAGAGGTGAAGAGAGAGAAAACTCACCGATCAGAGGAACAAGAAGATGGCGAGGAAGAATTAACCATTAAAAGGACCGAACGCAAATGAATCCACGAAGATGATGACCCTGAAGATGATGATGGAGAAGACGAATTTGATGAAGATGATGAAGTATGACTTCGTCTTAGAGCTTTCATTTACTTCACTTTGTGTTCTAATTGACTCTCTTTCTCTCTCTCACACACTTCTCACAACTACTACTTAAAAATCCCAAAACTAAAACAACTGAATAATCGAGTCTTGCCTTTTGCTTAGTAGAAATTGTGATTCTACTAATTTATCCCCTCATTTATTACCTACTGGTCGTATAGTATATAGCCGCAAACACGGCGATTCCGGCCAAACCTGTGACTGCTAAAGCCTTTCTGGACTGAGGAGCTGCCACAGCCAACCAGAACCCTCCGCCGCCACCACCGGAGAGAGAGATTCCATTGAGGATGATGTTGCCGGTATTGAACATTAAGATCCGACAAATTGCTGCAATGGAATGCCCTCCCCCCTCCTCCTCCTCCTCCTCTTCCTTGGTAGCAAGCAGATTTTGGATATGCAGAGAAGAAAAGACGATTTTGATTTTATTTTCTTTTTTCAATAATTAATAGCAGAGACTGGAGTCTATGGACCATGGAGAAGAAGAAGAAGAATAGAGCAAAAGTAGTACGAGCTAATCTGCACGCGCAATGCAAGGCCTTATTGCCTTTAGGAAATGCCAGTATTGGCAAACCAGCCCAATAGTAATCTTTCTCTTTAGGTGGACCCTTTATTTATCTAATTTAATTATATTTTATTTTCTCTCTCCTTGCTCATTGGACTTACTTTTACAATTTTAGGCGACAGAGCGGGTGGGGATATGTATGAACTGATAAATCATATGCATTGATCAAATATATATATATATTAACATAGTTTTAGTTTTATATTTGAAAACAATTATTAATAGATTTATTTATTCTCATTTATATTATTATTATTATTGTTTAACTTATTTCTTTATTTTACTTCAAATTAACAAAAAAGAGGGTTTTTTTTTGTTTTGTTTTTCTTGTAATTTAGTTGATTTCCTAATTACCATAAATTACTTTCTACGCAATAAATTTTTAATGCTTTCTATTTAATTATATTAAATTCCTATAAATTAATTAATTTATATATTTCAAATATTCTATAACCATGTAAGTAAGTATATTTAGAGAGAAAATTTATATATTGTAAGGTCCAAAAATGATTGTGGATTCATTGGACCTGCATTTATTAAAAGTGCTTTGAAATAGGTGGATAAACAGACCAAAGCATGATTAATCCGAAAAGGAGGAGATGATAATAAAAAGAGTTTAAAAAAGGAAAAAATAAAAATGAGAGAGACATGAGCGAAATATAAGAATTTAAGGGGTTGAAAAAGGGAAACTTGACAAGCTGGAGAAAATATACAAAAAAATTGAGAAGATCAACACTTTCAAATTCAGAGAAACCTTAGAATTAAAAATTGACAATCCTGAGCCAAATCATGTTTTTTTGAAAACCTGTGGGTGCCTTTGAATGTAACACCCCTTCCCGGTCCACCCGTAAACCCGAATGAACCGGACCGAAGCGCTACAAACTGGTTGACTGTATGGTCTGACATGCTGAAATCATAATGTATATTGAATATAATAGCATGCTGATACTGTATACAAGAATAATGTACTTTATATTTACAAAACATGATACTAGTTTACAAAATGAAATGGGCCCAACTGTGTGCCCTGTACATGCCATAAAAAGGATAAACAAAAATACACATCCGTATGAGTAGCTACCCTGAAGACTGAGACTTCTACAGATGAACTGCAGCAGTTGTAAGCTGACTCTTTACTGACCAGTCTCAAAACCTGCAAGTTAAACAGGTAACTCGCTGAGCAAATAAAGCTCAGTGGATATCTCAACATATAAAGAAACAAAGAAACACATACATGTGTAGAAAGAACCATGTAAACACATATGGCACATATAAGCACACACATCATGATACTTTCATGATACCTTGATTATCCTTTGTACCGTTTATAATACTGTATAATTCATGAAATGTAGATATCTGTATGGCTCCATAAGGTTATAGTGAAACCGAAGTGATAAGAAAAACTGTATGAAACTAGATGAATACTGTATGCTTGACTGCTATGGCCCGTATATAATCATATCCACTCAACGGCCTGTAGCCGGAGTATCAAACTGTATGGGGTGCAGATCTGCTATCCTATGTCGCGACATAGCCTTATCTACATGGTTTCTACCTAACCTCAATGGAGCATAATGTTGGTATGTCAATAATATAACACAACATCACATGAATAATTCATAACTTCATAATTCATAATGTATATTTGATTTCACATCATTTGCATGCTTGCATGTTGTTTTGATACATGTTCTAATGTTGTATTGGATGTTAAAATGATTGGAGGCATATAAGTGAAGCAAAGGAATACAATTGCATTGAAAAAGAAGTCCAAAAATGCATGAAAACACAAGTCGCGAGCGCGCCTTGCAAGGTCGCGAGCGCGTAATGCACTAGATGAGAGGCAGTGAGTTATCGGGCACCAGTCGCGACCGCGTACTTGAAAGTCGCGAGCGCGAGAAGTGCCAAATGAGAGACAGTGAGTTCCCAGGCCAAACTCGCGAGCGCGCGATGAAGGTCGCGAGCGCTTACAGGCCAAGGGCCAAGTACGCGAGCGCGCACCTCACAGTCGCGAGCGCGAGATGTGCCAAATGAGAGTCAGAGAGTTTGCGAGCACAAGTCGCGAGCGCGTACTTGAAAGACGCGAGCGCGAGAAGGCAACGCGAACTCATCATGCAATTCGCGCGCGCTTTCAGCCTGCACTGTCTGTACTCTTTTGGTCATATCTCTCAATATACAACTCCAATTTGGATGATTCAAACACCCATGTAAAGCTAACACATAGAGGAACAAATAACGCTTCTATGACACTTCCTAATTCCATCAATAAATGGGGTCAAAATCAAGATGAAGTTACTAGTAAAATTTCCAGCAAAACCTGTTTCAACATAACTCACTCTTTACTTCATTTATTCAATACTTCCCCTATTTTCCCTTTTTTTCTCACCATTACCAGTCCTCCCACTCAACATAAAGCAAGATTGTCTCAATAGCAACACACCACACAAATCTCATACAAAGAAAATGGAAGTAACAAGAGATATCAAACCTTTACTCCAAAAGCTTGAGCTCCTCTTTAGCTTCTTTTCTCTACACTCTTAGAACTCCCTTCACCTATAAATAAGAATTCTTATGAATTCTAAAATAATAGCACCAAATGATTCAATTATGAACTTCAAAAAGGTTTACTTACTTAGATAGAAGAAAAATTGAAGTTAAGGCTTAACTACCATGAAAATTGAACAGAAGTGTGAACCCCTTCCCCAAAAGCATATAGGCATGTGATGCATATGATGAATGAGAAGAAATGCACGTGATGTGTGTGAGTCGCCACCTTGTTTAATTATTTTAGGGTAAACTAGGAAAAAACCCTAAGTGACTCCATTTTTAATTAACCTAGTTAGTAGATTAATTATCCCAATGATTAAGGCACAATCTACGAACCCGAGATGGATCCCGAGACTATGTCATGCCGATAAACTAACCGATGAATGAATGCTTTGCAAGGTAAATGATGGATTAATGAAATGTTTGAGTGATTTTGACTTGCCACCCGGGGTGAAATCCCGAACGTGCCTACGTACTTCCGTTTGAATGGAAGATCAAAGTCAACGTAGTTCGATAGGCCTTCTTTGAAGGGCTTTGAAGGTGTATGCTTAATGCATGAGTGTGTGTATGCTTTGTGCATGATTTTGTGTATGCTTTGTGCATTTTATGTGTATGCTTTATGCATGATTTTGTGTATGCTTCGTGCATGATTGTGTGTATGCTTCGTGCATGATTTTGTGTATGCTTCGTGCATGATTGTGTGTATGCTTCGTGCATGATTTTTGTTTAGGCATTTTGCCAAAGAGTTGATTGATTTGATTTTAGGCATTTGATGCCAAAAATGTTGATTTTGATTGATTTTAAGGCATTTTGCCAAAAAGATTGATTTAGGCGACTTGTCGCTAAAATGGTTGATTTTACGGTTTTAAACCGAAAATGATTGATTTTAAGGCATTTTGCCAAAAATGTCGATTTTAAGCGATTTGTCGCTTAAAATGGTTGATTTTACGGTTTTAAACCGAAAATGATTGATTTTTTGCCAAAATGTCGATTTTAAGCGATTTGTCGCTTAAAATGGTTGATTTTACGGTTTTAAACCGAAAATGATTGATTTTAAGGCATTTTGCCAAAAATGTCGATTTTAAAGCGATTTGTCGCTAAAATGGTTGATTTTAGGCCTTTGGCCAAAAATGTTCGATTTTACGACTTTTAGCCGAAAAAGGTTGATTTGTAGGCATTTTGCCAAGAAAATGTCGATTTAGGCTTTTAGTCACACTTATTGATTAATTGGACTTAAGCCGGATTTGTTCGAAATAAGGCAGTTGAACCATAGTTATTAATTAACTAGGCTCTTTTAGCCAATATTGTCGGATTTAAACTTTAATACCACAATTATTGATTAACCGGGCATTTAAGCTTAATCAAATAAATTTAAGACGGTTTATTTGTCTAAATGATGACGTGAATGCGTTTATGCAATTATAGAATTATTAAGAGTAGAAGAGAAGTATGTATGAAGTGCTAAAATTAAATAGGCAGAGCTTCGTTTACATACCTGATTTAATCGACGACCGCTTCTTAACTCCAGATTAAGCTCCTCGCTTAGGAAATATTAATTAATTTTAATTTGTTTAATTTTAATGTCCAAATATCACAATAAAAATGCAATACAAATTAAATAAAATGCAAAAAGCGGTAAAGAAAACGCAAGGAGCGTGAGAGGGAGAAGGATTCGTCCGTCAATACAGACCAAAGGTGTGGCCAAAAATGAAGAGGTAAGTGGCTATTTATAGGCCAAAAACGGGCCTAGGGCGGCAGGTGGCTGGCGGCAGGTGCCGCCCATGCTTGGCGGCAGGTGCCGCCTGACAGGGCGGCAGCTGCCGCCCAGGCGGTGGGGCGGCAGGTGCCGCCGAGGCTGGGCGGCAGGTACCGCCTGACAGGGCGGCTGCTGCCGCCCAGGCGGTGGGGCGGCAGTTGCCGCCGAGGCTGGGCGGCTGCTGCCGCCGTGACCAGCGGCCGGCGCCGTGGTGTCCGGTGGTGGCCACCTTGTCTCGCTTCGGGAGCTTTTTCGGGAGTTTCGGACCTCCGAAAAATATTCCAGGACCTGTTCCGCGATCCTCGCGACATTCCGGACGTTTTAAGTACCATATTGGCATACTTCCAGTAAATGTCCAAAATGGCTTCCGGTCCGGCCGGACTGTTTGCAGTCCGGCATTGACACTGTAGAAAAGTCAAAGTTACTGTAGAAAAGTCAAATTTACTGTAGCAAGGTCAAAATTTGAGTATTCACAAGAAGGTGGAAGAGGAAAGGAAGAAGATGAAGATAAACATGAAAATGGGAAAGTGAAAATGTGTATTACGGGTAGGCCATCAAAAATCAAAGGATTTTATGGAAAACTTCCTAAATGGTACCTCAATTATTAACAGGTTACTACTAAAGACCCAAGCTCAATCTTTTAATACAAATCAATCCTCACCCACATGCTTTATCTTTTTCTCTCACTCAAATAAGTCCAATTATACTCTCATTCTACCCCAACCGGGTTTGGTTCAACTCGACTCAACTCGACTACTCAACTCTATGCTAAGACTCGACTCGGTAGGATGTCACAATTCTCCCCTCCTAAATAAAAACTTCGTCCCGAAGTTTACCTGTTGTAAACAACTGCGGATACTGTTGTCGCATGGTGTCTTCAGATTCCCAAGTTGCTTCTTCTGTCTTATGATTCCTCCAAAGAACTTTTACCAATGCTATCTTCTTGTTCCGCAATTCCTTAGTTTCTCTGGCTAAGATCTGAACTGGTTCTTCTTCATAAGTGAGATCCGGCTGAATTTCAATCTCTTCTGCTGATAACACATGTGATGGGTCTGATCTGTATCTCCTTAACATGGATACGTGAAAGACATTATGAATTCGATCTAAGGTTGAAGGTAACGCTAGGCGATAGGCTAATGGTCCTACACGTTCAACAATCTCGTATGGACCAATGAACCTAGGGCTAAGCTTACCCTTTCGTCCAAACCTTAGGATCTTTTTCCATGGTGAAACTTTCAGAAATACCTTATCACCCACCGAGTACTCAATATCCTTTCTCTTTAAATCAGCATAAGACTTTTGTCGATCGCTTGCTTCTTTCAGCCGTTTTCTGATGATTTCCACTTTCTCTTCTGTTTCTCTAACCAAATCTGGACCCAAAATCTTCTTCTCACTCAGTTCTGTCCAACACACAGGTGTCCTGCATGGTCTACCATACAATGCTTCATATGGTGCCATCTTGATGCTTGATTGGTAGCTGTTGTTGTAGGCAAACTCCATGAGAGGTACATATCTGTCCCAACTACCTTCAAATTCTATAACACATGATCTCATCATGTCTTCTAGAATTTGAATGACTCTCTCTGATTGGCCATCTGTTTGAGGATGAAATGCAGTGCTGAAATGCAATCTCGTCCCTAATGCTTCCTGTAGTTTACCCCAAAACTTCGATGTAAACCTTGGATCACGATCCGATATAATGGATGATAGAACTCCATGTAGTCGAACTATTTCGCTAACATAAATGTCTGCTAACTTGTCCAGAGAATAGTCCATCCTGACTGGTAGAAAGTGTGCGGACTTAGTTAATCTGTCCATGATCACCCATACTGCATCATGCTTCCGCTGCGTCTGAGGTAATCCAGTAACAAAATCCATCGTGATCTGATCCCACTTCCATGTTGGCACTGTTATTGGATGAAGTAACCCAGCTGGCAGTTAATGTTCTGCTTTTACTTGTTGACATGTTAAACATCTTGTTACAATATTTCCGATATCTCTCTTCATGCCCAGCCACCAATAGCCTTTCTTCAAATCTTGATACATCTTGGTACTACCTGGATGCATTGTATATGGACTGTTATGAGCTTCATGCAGAATCTTCTGTCTGATTTCCCCTATCTGTGGTACAACAACTCTGTCCTCAAAGAACAATACTATACTGTTATCCAATCTGAATTTCCCACCATGATCTTCCTGTACTTGTTTTACCCATAGTGCTGTTTGTGCATCTTTCTTCTGTGCTTCTGCAACTTCTTGAACCCAAGATGGCTGTACTTGCATCTGTGCTAGAATAACTCCCTGCTGTTGCAACTCCATGCTAATTCTCATTGCTCTCAAAGCAAACAATGATTTGCGGCTAAGGGCATCAGCTACCACATTAGCTTTGCCCGGATGGTAATTAATGACATAATCATAATTAGCCAGAATCTGCATCCACTTCCGTTGTCTTGAATTCAAGTCCTTCTGTGTCGGTAAATACTTTAAACTCTGATGATCTGTGTAAATGTAACACTTTTCACCGTACAGATAATGCTGCCATACTTTGAATGCTAGAACAATGGCTGCCAATTCTAAATCATGGGTTGGATAATTCAATTCATGTGGCTTCAACTGTCTGGAGACATAAGCTACCACTTTCCTGTCTTGCATGAGTACACATCCTAACCCAATATGAGAGGCATCACTGTAAATCTCAAAGTCTTTACCTAACACTGGTTGAGTCAACACTGGTGCTTCAGTCAACTTTTTCTTCAAAGTGTCAAAACTCTGCTGACATCTATCATCCCATTGGAATACTACTGCTTTCTTCAATAATCTTGTTAAAGGTGATGCAATGATGGAGAATCCCTTTACAAACCTTCTGTAATAGCCGGCTAAACCCAGAAAACTTCGAACTTTTGTGACGTTTCTGGGTGGTCTCCAATCAACAATAGCTTCAATCTTCTTAGGGTCCACTCTGATACCCTCCGATGACACCACATGTCCTAAGAAAGAAACTTCTTCCAGCCAAAACTCACACTTACTAAGCTTGGCATAAAGCTGTTTACCCCTCAGTGTCTGAAGTACAATCCGCAAATGTTTATCATGTTCAACCCTGTCTCTGGAGTAGACTAGAATGTCATCTATAAACACCACCACAAACTGATCCAGATATGAATGAAACACGTGATTCATGAGATCCATGAAAACCGCTGGTGCATTTGTGAGACCGAATGGCATGACTAAAAATTCATAGTGACCATATCGGGTCCTGAATGCAGTCTTAGCGATATCTTCTTCCTTTATCCGCAACTGATGGTATCCCGACCTAAGGTCGATCTTAGAAAACATACCTGCACCTTTTAACTGATCAAACAAATCATCGATTCGAGGCAATGGATACTTATTCTTGATTGTCAGTTTGTTCAGCTGTCTATAGTCAATGCACAGTCTGAATGATCCATCTTTCTTCTTTACAAATAATACCAGTGCTCCCCAAAGTGATACACTAGGTCTGATAAAGCCTTTATCCAATAACTCTTGTAGCTGAATCTTTAACTCTTTTAGCTCTGCTGGCGCCATTCTGTAAGGTGCAATTGATACTGGTGCTGCTCCAGGATAGACATCTATGGTAAACTCCACTTCCCTCCTTGGTGGTAACCCTGGTAACTGTTCTGGAAATACATCTGGATAATCACACACTGTTGGTATATCTTGCACTTTTGACTGTTCTTTCTCTGCTTGTAATGCACATACCAAGTATGCTTCACAACCCTTCTGAATTAATCTCTTTGCTGCCATGGCTGATATCACATTACCTAGAAAATCTCGCCGCTTCCCAACTACTGTAATCTCTTCCCCTGCTGTTGTATATAATGTCACCCTTTTCTTTGCACAATCAACTATAGCCTGATGTCTGGATAGCCAATCCATACCCAGAATAACATCAAATTCTCTAAATGGCAACTCCATAAGATCTCCTGGAAATTCTTTTCCATGAATAACAATTGGACATCCTTCGACCACTGTATGAGTTTGTACTACATCTCCTAATGGATTAGTAACCAACATACCCTGACTCACATATGCAACTTCTAACCCTTTAACCCAAGGTTTAGGTACACTAATGTATGAATGAGATGAGCCAGGATCAATTAAAGCATAAACTGTATGATCACATAAGGAAAACTCACCAACTATTACATCTGGAGCTTCCTCATCTTCTCTGGCTCGCATAGCATAGACCTTGGCTGGACCTCTAGTATCAGGTCTGTCCACAGTCTCTGACTGCTGTCTCTGCCCTCCGGAGCTCTCACCTCTACCTCTGCCTGTTATGAACTATGTAGGAACTTTTGCCCTCTTCGGACAATCCTTCTTCTGATGGTCTGATGCTCCGCATATCCAACATTTACCAGTCACCAACCAACAATCTCCACCATGTTGTCTGCCACAATGCTCACAAGGTGGAAAAGTATAACCGGCTGACTCTGCACCTCTACCGGTGCCTCTACCAGTTCCTCTGCCTGAACCTCGACTACCACCAGCAAAACTAGCCACAACTGATACCGCTGGCACGTTAGCACCCCTAGCTGTGCCTTGGCCAAAGGAAGGTCTAGCACTAGCTGAACTACTAGCACCTCTGAATCTCTTGCTTTCTGACTGATAGGTACTGGGTGCACTCTGAGTCTGGTCTCTCCTCTGCTGAGACCGCTGGCGTCTGGTACACTGACTGGCCTGAATGCGCTCTATCTCCTGAGCTGCCTCTACCAAAGCTGAGAACTCTCTGAATCTGGAAGCTACCACTCCCATCTGAATCTCATCATTCAGGCCTTCCTGAAACTTTTTACACCTCTCGGCTTCTGTAGCCACTATCCCCTTACCATACCTGCTGAGCCTGGTAAACTCTCGCTCATATTCGGCAACTGACATTCTGTTCTGCCTCAGGTATAAGAATTCTTTCCTTCTCGCATCTAGGTAAGCCTCTGTCATGAACTTCTTCTTGAATTCATCCAAGAAGAATTGCCATGTCCGCTGTTCTGCTGATACCCGCTGCTGAACAGTAATCCACCAGGTATATGCCTCATCTATGAGCAATGATGTGGCACAAACCAACTTGTCCTCTGGTGTACATTGTAATTGTTCCAGGACTCTCGATGTCCCATCTAACCAATACTCAGCTCTCTCTGGACTGTCATCCTTGTTAGCACTGAATTCTTTCGCCCCATATTTCCGAAGCTTCTCTAGTGGGGGCTTTCTTTCTCTTTCTACTACTATTGGTGCTTGAGGCATCACCCCTGCAATCTGTCGAAAAGTATCTGCAAGTTGCTTTAACAACACCTCTTGACCTGGTGCTATTGGAGCCTCACCCTCCGCTGGCCTGGAGGCGTGTGACTCGCTCTCACCTTCCTGTGACATCCTCCTAAAAGAATAACAACTGCTTAGTTCATCAGGGTAGACATGGCATGTATACTATACTGACTTATGCATGCAAGCCCGAGGAAACTAAACCTAGGGCTCTGATACCAAAATTTGTAACACCCCTTCCCGGTCCACCCGTAAACCCGAATGAACCGGACCGAGGCGCTACAAACTGGTTGACTGTATGGTCTGACATGCTGAAATCATAATGTATATTGAATATAATAGCATGCTGATACTGTATACAAGAATAATGTACTTTATATTTACAAAACATGATACTAGTTTACAAAATGAAATGGGCCCAACTGTGTGCCCTGTACATGCCATAAAAAGGATAAACAAAAATACACATCCGTATGAGTAGCTACCCTGAAGACTGAGTCTTCTACAGATGAACTACAGCAGTTGTAAGCTGACTCTCTACTGACCAGTCTCAAAACCTGCGAGTTAAACAGGTAACTCGCTGAGCAAATAAAGCTCAGTGGATATCTCAACATATAAAGAAACAAAGAAACACATACATGTGTAGAAAGAACCATGTAAACACATATGGCACATATAAGCACACACATCATGATACTTTCATGATACCTTGATTATCCTTTGTACCGTTTATAATACTGTATAATTCATGAAATGTAGATATCTGTATGGCTCCATAAGGTTATAGTGAAACCGAAGTGATAAGAAAAACTGTATGAAACTGGATGAATACTGTATGCTTGGCTGCTATGGCCCGTATATAATCATATCCACTCAACGGCCTGTAGCCGGAGTATCAAACTGTATGGGGTGCAGATCTGCTATCCTATGTCGCGACATAGCCTTATCTACATGGTTTCTACCTAACCTCAATGGAGCATAATGTTGGTATGTCAATAATATAACACAACATCACATGAATAATTCATAACTTCATAATTCATAATGTATATTTGATTTCACATCATTTGCATGCTTGCATGTTGTTTTGATACATGTTCTAATGTTGTATTGGATGTTAAAATGATTGGAGGCATATAAGTGAAGCAAAGGAATACAATTGCATTGAAAAAGAAGTCCAAAAATGCATGAAAACACAAGTCGCGAGCGCGCCTTGCAAGGTCGCGAGCGCGTAATGCACTAGATGAGAGGCAGTGAGTTATCGGGCACCAGTCACGACCGCGTACTTGAAAGTCGCGAGCGCGAGAAGTGCCAAATGAGAGACAGTGAGTTCCCAGGCCAAACTCGCGAGCGCGCGATGAAGGTCGCGAGCGCTTACAGGCCAAGGGCCAAGTACGCGAGCGCGCACCTCACAGTCGCGAGCGCGAGATATGCTAAATGAGAGTCAGAGAGTTTGCGAGCACAAGTCGCGAGCGCGTACTTGAAAGTCGCGAGCGCGAGAAGGCAACGCGAACTCATCATGCAATTCGCGCGCGCTTCCAGCCTGCACTGTCTGTACTCTTTTGGTCATATCTCTCAATAGACAACTCCAATTTGGATGATTCAAAAACCCATGTAAAGCTAACACATAGAGGAACAAATAACTCTTCTATGACACTTCCTAATTCCATCAATAAAGGGGGTCAAAATCAAGATGAAGTTACTAGTAAAATTTCCAGCAAAACCTGTTTCAACATAACTCACTCTTTACTTCATTTATTCAATACTTCCCCTGTTTTCCCCTGTTTTCTCACCATTACCAGTCCTCCCACTCAACATAAAGCAAGATTGTCTCAATAGCAACACACCACACAAATCTCATACAAAGAAAATGGAAATAACAAGAGATATCAAACCTTTACTCCAAAAGCTTGAGCTCCTCTTTAGCTTCTTTTCTCTACACTCTTAGAACTCCCTTCACCTATAAATAAGAATTCTTATGAATTCTAAAATAATAGCACCAAATGATTCAATTATGAACTTCAAAAAGGTCTACTTACTTGGATAGAAGAAAAATTGAAGTTAAGGCTTAACTACCATGAAAATTGAACAGAAGGTGGAAGAGGAAAGGAAGAAGATGAAGATAAACATGAAAATGGGAAAGTGAAAATGTGTATTACGGGTAGGCCATCAAAAATCAAAGGATTTTATGGAAAACTTCCTAAATGGTACCTCAATTATTAACAGGTTACTACTAAAGACCCAAGCTCAATCTTTTAATACAAATCAATCCTCACCCACATGCTTTATCTTTTTCTCTCACTCAAATAAGTCCACTTATACTCATTCTACCCCAACCGGGTTTGGTTCAACTCGACTCAACTCGACTACTCAACTCTATGCTAAGACTCGACTCGGTAGGATGTCACATTGAAAATTTCAATCAGACTAGGAGTAGGGGGGTCTGAAGGAGATCGCTAGAAACTAGTACTGCAATTGATATTCATTAAGTCCAAAGGGCTTGGCCAATACATGGACATGGATGGTGATGAAAATGAAGAGCTAGAGCTTAAAGGAACTACTCATCTCACTTACAAAACGCCAAAAGTATCCAAGTATCACAGGACTGGTGATCCGAAAGTTCATTTAATGCAATATAAGGCAATAGTGGAGCTTGTCAGTTTGCCTTCTAAATAGATCTTGAGAATGTTCCCCATGTTGTTGGTGGGATCTGCCTTGACATGGTATTACAATCTAAAGAAATGGGTAAGGAAAGATTATAATAAACTGACCACATTCTTCTTAAGAGAATATGCCTATAACTTGCAAATGAGTATCAATCTGAGGGACTTGGAAACCATTGTCCAGAAAATCGATGAGTCATTTTCTAAATATATGGCTAGATGGAGAGCCAAGGTCACTCAAACGAGAAACAGACCCGATACTGAAGAGCAAATCAAGATCTTTTATAAAGGGCACATTGCTAGCTTATCGAAAGAAGATGTATTAAATGTCACTAATAGAGTTTTCCTAAGTGTATGAGGCGGGAATTGCTATAGAAGACAAACTTTTGGAAGAAAAGAGATATGGATACCGGTCTGGAAACAACAGCCGATCTAATTTTTCAAGGGTCGACTTTTTCTGGGAAGTCTGCTAACACAAGCAAGACCATAACCACCCTACATCTACGAGCTACAAATATGCAACAAAGGATGTTCTCAAATTTTGGTGCTTCTCTTTCCAAGGTCTTTAAGAAAGTCAAATTTGCAGGTCTTTTACAACCGCTAGCACTAACACGACCATCAAACCCTCTGCTAGAGAATTTCAATCAAAATGCCTTTTGCAAGTTTCACCAAGAAAATGGGCATGCCAACGATCAACGCTTAAGTTTGAGACGTGAGATTCAGAATCTGATTGACGAAGGCAAGCTCATAGATCTTTAGAAGACTAGACCGAGTACTCAGACAAATACCTTGCCTAACTTCCATAATGTGCCACCACCAAAAAATCTATATATGGTTGAGTCTGGAAAGACTCCCAAGGAAGTTATAGTAGAATGTGAGGGAGAAGAAGCGAAACAATAGCTTCTAGAGAAATTGTATGTTATGGTCTTGCATGTGTGGGACGATAGTGATGAGGAATGGATAAACCCATCAATGATGGGTAGACAGTGAGCATGATCCTACAGTAGATCAAGTTACCTTGGATGTTTGGGGTAGCGAAGAAGAAGAAGAAGAGAAGAAAGCAAACATCATGACCTGAAGTGGTCGAGTGTATCAACCCAATTTGGGAAAGGATAAGACAACTCAGAACGAGAAGGCGAGACCCTCTAACAAGCAGAAAGAGATAATAAAAGATGATGCTCTAAATAAACAATTAAAGAAAACCCATGCAAATGTCAGCATGTGGGATTTTCTCATCTCATCAAAGAAGCATAGAAAGGCTCTTCCGATGCTATGGTGGAGATTCTTATTTTAGCCTCCATTTTAACTATTGATTTTGTGGGTCTACTTCAACATAACCCATTAACCATCACCTTTTCAGATGATGAACTCCCACTAGAGGGAAGGAATCATACTAAAGCACTAACTATCAAGGTCGAAGTGAGGTGTAGAATTACCAATAATGTCATGATAGATGATGGCTACACACTATGTATGTCCTTTGAAGCTGCTGACAAAGTTTAAGCTAAGTATTATTGACCTTGATCCTTTTGATGTAGTCATTCGAGCTTATGATGTTTCAAAGAGACAAGTGGAGTGTATCTTTAAAAGTAGTTATCAAAGTGGGGCCAATAGAATAAGAGACGAAATTTATTGTGATTGACATTCCCCAAATTTTGCTCTCCTTTTAGGTCGCCCATGGTATCACTCATTGGGAGGTGTGCATAAACTTTGCATCAGAAAACCAAATTTTCTTTTGACGGCGAGGTCATCACTATCCTTGTTGCCAGTGAGAAAAGCATCACAACTTTGAACCTACACAAACAAGTCTTTCTCCTTTGGACAGGTTTCCAAGTGGTAGTTTTGAGTACCGATATCCCATTGTCTCTAACATTATGAAAAGAATGAACTTTGAAGAAGGGAAGGGTCTTTGTAAGAATCAACATAGAATTATTGAGTTGCCAGATTTATGAACACAACGACATTGGATGGGTCTGGGTTATAAAGTAGGAACCAAGTCAAAGAACAAATTAGGCTGGTATAACATGGATGCACGTTTCCTCCGATCAAGTGATCATTCCTCTCCATATGTATCCACAGAGCCATTTAAGCATAATGGGAAGAAATACCTAGGTTTGGAGATTTTTACCGATGTGATTAATGTCCTCAAGGTTGATCCTGGGAGACTAAAGTAAGAAGAAGAGGTGAAGAAAAAAGAAGAAGGGATTGAGGGGCTAAAGATGGCTAAGTCTAAAGATAAAGGGGAGCAAGGAGCTTAGAATGATGAAGAGAAGAAAGAAAATACTAAGGATGCCACTAAAGATCCTACGGACCAGGTCATGAAGGCAATAAGATCCTGCATAGAGGATAGCTTTGAGGAGGCTGAATCTCCGCCACCTGTTTTTATTCCTGATTGTGAGGACGATCGTAACGAACTAACATTGCTTTTTAATGAAATAAACTACAATTTTGGTTACTTGTTTGATATCTTTTCTAACGGTTCCATTCATCAAGTAGATAAATTCATGTGCATGTTTGATATAAACTCATCGCACATGCTTGAATTTAATATTAGCACAAAAGATAATCCATAAAATTTATTAATAGGGTCAAACTTCAGACCAGAATTAATCATAAAATTTCAAAACCCGCTCAAGGATAAGAAAGAAGCCTTTGCGTGGAGCTATAAAGACATGCAAGGTATAGACAAATCTATAGCTAAGCACACTATTCCTTTGTGTCCTGGGGCTAAACTAAACTAGTAAAACAGAAGAGAATAAGGTTGAGACTAGTATAGGGCGAGAAGATTAAAGAAGAAGTGACCAAGAAAATTAATGCTGGATTTTTAGAGGTGGTTCATTATCCAGATTGGCTTGCTAACATTGTTCCAATTTCCAAAAAAGACAAAAGGGTCAAAATGTGTGTTGATTATAGAGATTTGAATATGGCATCATCAAATGATGATTTTCCTCTCCCTCACATTGATATCCTAACCGACTATGCAACAATTATGGGATGCTACTTGATTATGGACGGATTTGCAGGTTATAATCAGATTCTCATGGCATTGTTAAATAAGACCATAATTGCTTTTATCGTAGAATTCAAAAATTTTTGCTACCCAATAATGTCGTTCGGTTTGAAGAACGTCGGAGCTACTTATCAAAGGATGTCTACCACTTTGTTTCATAACATGATCCTGTGAGGTTCGACCTAAGCGCCTAGTCCAATCTGTTAAAAAGGAAACGAAATGCTCATATTGAGTTGGGGTTCACAGTTTGAAAGCCTATTTAATTTGATTGCTTTCTTTGAAAAGGAGCACCACTTACATTTTTTATTTTTGAAGGAAAAATCTAAGGAAAATCGTAAATTTGACTCCGGACATTGGTCCAAATGAATAAAATGCATTAATCATCAAAATCGAGGAGGATTCAGGGACTAGGTTTTCGATTTTAAAATAATCGATAAATTATCCTAAGAATGAAAAATAATTTAAAGATGGATAAATGCATGGCAATAATAAGAAAGCATTTTAAAGTAAGTAATAAATAAAGCGATAAATAAAGCAATGAAAGAATAAAAAGGGAGTGCCATTTCTAGCCTCGTTTGGAGGATTCTAGAATGCACACACATCTCCCAGTAAAAGATTAAAAGGCAACATGTAAATGAATATAGCAATTAAAAGGGAATCTTATCTCTAGCCCCTTTAAGAGGACTCTAGGATGACCACACATTTCCCCAAATTAAAATAAAGTAAACATTCATAAAAGCAAATAAAGAAAAGTAAGGCATCGAAAGGAGTATTGCCTCTAGCCCCTTATGGGGATTCTAGGACAATCAAAAGTCTCATAATCGAAAGAAACAAATAAATTTGAATGAAGCACGAAAAGGAAAAGGAAAAGGAAGAAAAGGATTTTTGTGGATTTTTGGTTTGCAACTCGAG
Source organism: Jatropha curcas (assembly GCF_041381405.1). Classification (NCBI taxonomy): domain Eukaryota; kingdom Viridiplantae; phylum Streptophyta; class Magnoliopsida; order Malpighiales; family Euphorbiaceae; genus Jatropha; species Jatropha curcas. The sequence continues at coordinate 12,537,832 of NC_143155.1, forward strand.
TTTTAGTAGTTGAGTCTGTCTGCTTATCCCATTGAATAGGAATTAGAACCAAGTAGTTCTTCCCATTGTAAAATGGGGATTTTAATTATGAAAAGTGTGTGTGTATGTTTTGGCTTTAGTCACCATTTTGAGTGAAGCAATGTCATTTGATTTGGAAAAAGTGACTTCAGTCGCCAAGTTGATGGAAAAATGGCTTAGTCGCTAATTGATTGAAAAGTGGCTTTAGTCACCATTTGATTGGAAATGATTCATTTAGCTTTAGTCGCCAAAGGTTTGAGAAAAGATGCTTTAATCACCTAATCACGTAGAAAATGGTTCATTTGACGTTTTATTACCAAAAGTTTCAAGAATGAAGTGATAAAACAGAGTGCATAACGAAGTAAAGAAAACAAGCAATCCTACCCATTCATCTAAGTCATATTCATGCCATTCAAAAGCTTAGAGTCTCACATCAAAGCAATTACAACGAAAAGCAATAAATATGAAGTGCTTAAAGTCATGCTCAATTAAGTGTTAAGGCACAAGTGTGGTTCCTTATTTATTTGCTAAGAGTAGAGAAAAGATGCTTAAGTTCAAGAAAATAATTCAAAGTCTCTAACCTAAAGTATATGATTAAAAAGGCTAACTTAAACATACTAAGTATTAAAGCATTTATTTAAACTAAGCTAAACATGGATTTGATTTAATTTAATTCAAAAGGCCTAACGTCACTATTTATTTTCTAAGTTAGAAAAAACAATTAATTAATCCTAAGCTAAGTGATCATGCAACTTAATTAAATCTAGGTTGATCATTTAGTTAATCAAGTCCTAGACTAATCATTCTTTAATTAATCCTAATCATGCACTTATTTAATTCTAAGCTAATTAAGAATTTAATTAAGTCTAATTAATTTCTTCTATGCTAATTGATTAATTCTACCTTATTAATTAATTCTAAGGGTCATGCAATTTATTTGAGTTAAGTGCTAAATTAATGTAATTAATCCTATGCAATTAATTAAAATTAACTGGTTACTTAATTAATTAATTCTAAAGGGGTCATGCAAATTATTTAATTTAATTCTAAGTTAATTATGCCTAAATAATCATGCATTTAAATCTAAGCTAATTAAACATTAAACTTAATTAATTCAAATTAGGCATTAAATTAAGCTAAACAATGTGTGCATTGCCTGCATAGATATTGCTATCTTTTACTTTTACTTTAGTCTAATTTTAGTGATTTTTAAATAAGAAAAAGTTAGTTTTAGCATGCATCGTACATATTTTGCATCTAATTTCAGTGTAGGTCCCACTCTTTTTGAGAGAATAATCCTAAAGCAAAGATCAAACATTTTTTATCATTTCAAAATAGCAAGAGATGACGATGGTTTCCATGGTTGTCACACCAACTGTGCTTTATTCCTCAGAGGGAGAGAAGCATTCTAGTAAATTACACGGTCAGTCCACCGACCGTGTAATTTACACTACCAAGTCAAAAGCAAACTCACACCTGGTCAACTGGTCGTGTAATTCTTGTCCGCCTGTATAATGAGCCGTGAATTTGGCATAGTGAACACATAGCATAAACAAGCACAATAGGAGCACCGACCGTATGTTTTCTTCATCTGGCAACTGAAAGAGGGAGAATAGGTCAAAGATTCTTTTCAACATGCCTTTTTAGATCTTTTTAGAGCTATAAGAAGAGAGACAAGGGATGGAGATAGGAGGCAGGCAAGGCTAGGGAACAAAATAGATAAAGAAGGCACAAAATTGGGTTTAGCTAGAGGATCTACTCCATAGTTCGCAATTGAAACAAGAGTTATATCTTAGTTATCTTTTGTGGACAAGAATGGATCTAGAGTTACTATTCCTCTTAATATTTTGATTTGTAATTTGATTATGAATAGTGAGTAGTTCCCTTAACTAGTGTTGGATGAAAACCCATTTAAGCAATAACTATGTAATGATTTCCCCTCATTTCTATCTAGTGGATGTTTTCTTGATTCTTGTGTGCATGTACTTAATGCTTATGAATATGATAGAGCTCCATATTTGTACGAAAAGAAATGAGAGAATGAAGAATTGAAAGATGAAGTCCCTTGTTAGATTGACCCAAACACGAACCTAGGAGATAGACTTAGGAATGAGCTATTGCCTTGAGGAATTAAGGAGAATCAGGGAGATTAATGGGTTGGAATCATCAATACACTACAAAAGTAGGTGTTCTTATGATTCCAAAACATTTATGTTACTTGGAAGAGAGCATAAATATAGATAGATTTTCCCCCTTCAAAATGCATCTCTTAATAGACTAAAAGTGGAAATCTGAGTCCATAAAGTTGTTCAATGGTGTTGATCCTAACACTACTTCCTTTTCTTTATTGATTACATCAAATCTAACTAGCTTTCTTATTGATTGATCAATTACCTATTATTTTATAGTCACCTAATTGATCAATTACTTGCGGATTTGCTAACAAGTTTTGGGGCCATTGCCGTTGATAGGCGCTTCTCATCCACCAGTTCTTCAAAGGGGCTCTACCAAGTGTAAAAGTGCTTTGCTATGCAGCAGCTGGAGGTTCCTTCTTCAAGAAAACCATTGATGAAGCTTACAAACTAGTGGAGCAAATGGCCACCAACAGTAAAAAATGTGGTGGGGAGCCAAATCCAGTAAAGAAGAGTACGAGAATGTTGGAGGTTAATGGAATTACTTTGCTCACAAACAAGTTTGATATGTTGGCCAAGAAGTTCGATAGTATTCAGTAAGTCAACATGGCTTTTACGGCAAGTGGAGTTTGTGGAGGTGTAGACCATGCAAATTCTGAGTGCATGTTTGTTGCACAACCAGTGAACAAAGAGGTTGTGGAAGATGTGAACTTTGTGTAGAACCGGTACCAGTAAAAATAGTTTGGGAATCATTTCCTTAACAACTTCCAATAAAATTGGAAGTACCACCCATACTTCAGCTGGAGTAACCAATCAAACACACTCCAACCACTTTAACCCAGACCACCACCATCAAGATTCCAACATCCAAGACCACTGCGAATGCCCAATTCTAAAACACTCAACCACCTCAATCAAATGCTGATTCAAATCTAGAGTGATACATAGCCTTGCAAGAAAAAGTCGATGAATCAATTAACAACAGATTTGAGCAAATGATCACCCACTTAAATTTCAAGATAGACCAATTGGTCTTTCACCAAGAATACTTGAAACCTAAATGGCTCAATAGGCTAGTTCCTCAAGCCAAAATGCCTAAGGAAAGTTGCCCTGCCAACCTCTTGAAAATCCTGACAGCATTGCAATGCAATAACCCTTAAGAGCGGTAACACCTATGAACAACCCATCACCCAACCCAAACCTCAAAAGAAAGAAGATGAGATTGTGGATCTTGAGCAAACAAAGAACCATCTAAAGTGGTACTAGGAGAAAAGAGGACGGAAGTTACTCCTCCACCTCAAGTGGATCGAAATACAAAGATAAGGTTCCATTTCCACAGCGATCGAAACAAGCTCAGTTAGATAAACAATTTGGGAAGTTTTTGAATCTCCTCAAATAACTCTATGTGAATGTTCCATTCTCCAATATAATATCCCAAATGCCTTCCTAAGCGAAATTTCTTAAAGACTTTTTGTCTTCAAAAAGGAAGTTGGTGGAGAATGAAACAGTTGTTTTAATGGAAGATTGTAGTGCTTTGCTCTTAAATTATCTTCCTCCTAAGTTAAAAGATCCTGGTAGCTTCTCCATTTCATGCAAGATTGGGAAGATGGAAATCCAGAAGGCTCTTTGTGATTTGGGAGCTAGTGTAAGCTTAATGCCACTTTCGATCTTTAAAAAGTTGAACATTGGGCAATTAAGCCTAAGACAGTGATTTTATAGCTAACCGATAGGTCCGTGAAGTATGTTTTGGGGGTAATTGAGGATGTAATGGTAAAAGTTGGCAAGTTCTTTATACATGAAATTTTGTAGAAATTGATGAGCCCTTGCATTTGCATCTTGGTAGACTTCCTGGTTCTCGATATGGAGGAGGATAGACACATTCCTATCACATTGGGAAGACTGTTCCTAGCTACAGCTAGAGCTCTCATAGACGTGAAGAATGGGAAGCTTACACTTCAAGTTAATGATGAGAAGTTGGTTTTTGATCTCTTTAAAATGGTGAAACACCTAACTGAGGATGCTATATTTCTGCTAAAGGAAAATTGGAATGGACTTGGTTGATTTTATTCAAGAAAATTGATCTTCATTATTAGACCCATTCATTGATCCTCGGAAAAGATGGCTCTTACTTTGGTAAGAGTTTTATTTTGGAGTCTCCACCTCTTTAGGGAAAATTCTGGAGTCAATCGATTCTTTGGAATCAATGAACTTGGTTTTAAACTAGAGATTGGGTAAGGGAGTCAGGTACGGTATCAAGACGGGATTAGGCACCCGAACTGCATGGTTAAATTGGCCTCCTTGTTGTCCATTAATTCACGATAAATTAATAATAGGATTAACTAGAATTGAGATGTAAAACCTTTTTATTCATGTTTTGGAAATCATGACAATCATGCATATTCATCTTATACATAAACATTAAATCATTTAAAGAAGAGGGGGGGGGGAGGAGAAATGAGTTACAACCCATCACCTAATTGTACATTCTACCTTTTTAACCCATTAAAGTTTCCCACCCATTAACTTATTACAAGCAAGCAATTAATAGGACCCATAAGGTCCTTTACATCAAGCTCAATATTAAAAGCAATAAAGATAAGAAAATCTATCACAAGACAATCAAAGCCATGCATTCAAACATAAATTTAAACATAGCAATGAACAAACAATAACATAAAGCAATGACAGTAATAAAGAAAACAAGATCAATGTTAACAACATTAAGAAGTTAGTGGTTAATGCATAAATAAATAACGAGCAAAGATAAAGATGCATAAATGTAAATGAACTTGGAAGTTAAATAACTGAAATTTAAAGAATTGGAAAGTAAATGGCAGAATAATAAATCATTATTATTTAACTTAGAATAGGATTTTGGTTTAAGAATTTATTGTTCATCATTCATGACCATCACTACCTATTTCCATTTTTTATTTGCTCATCCGGACCAAAAATGAGTTTAATATGCACTTTAAGCAAGGATGCTTAAGCTTGGCTCGATTGGATCCCGGAATCAAAGCTAGGTTATTGATTTTATTTTATTAAAATTTTGAAATAAGGACCCAAGCCCACTAAAAATGGCGCACTCTACACATAGTGGCGTACAAATCTTGCCCTAATAAGAAAACTCAAGAAAATAGCTTTAGAAGCTGTCTGTTAAGAAGTGGCTCGAGCCATAGCTAGTGGCGTGCGCCACTGCGCCTGTGGCTTGTGCCACTACTACACAGACAACTATTTTCTTGGTTGATCACAGGTTTCCCTTATAACTAGACTTAAGAATGGTGACTAAGGCCACCAAAGAAAAGAAAAAGATGAGAAATAAGGGTTTAGACTCTCAGTTTACCTTGCTTTAAAGAAAAACTCGAGACGGGATTGAAAATGGCAAGAAACACCCAAGAACTTTATTTTTTTGATCAATGATCTGAGATTTAATTTATGTGATTAGTGTTTTGAGAAAGGTTGATTGCAAAACCCACTGAAGTTTTTGATAAAAATCTATCCTCCCTTAAACCCAATCTATAAAACTTGTTATAGATTTAGGTTGTGTGATTTTTGAGAAACAAAAATTCAAGAGTTTGGTTGAGCAAAAAATCTTCCTCCAATTAACACATTCCCCAATGCCCTATTTATAGGTAAATAGGAAATGTTGCCCTAATTTTAGGGCTTAGGTGGCAAGTGCCACTAGTGAGCCCAAAATCAGACCGGCCCTATTTTCACGAAATCAGCCTGGGCGGCATGCAAAATTGAGGCAGTGCACCAGGACACATAACAGGTGTACCCGAGACGCATTCCTGGTCCCTGTCTCGATGAGAACCTTAAAAACGTGAAAATTATCTAATGGGTTGCATATCTTAAACTCGGATCATTGGTCTAAGAATCAAATTCATTGGATGTCTCAAACTCATTTTATCACAAAAAAGGTTATCATCATTGAGTCCTTTTAGGGCAAAAATTGAGCGTCTACAGTTGCCCCCACTTTGATGATATTTTGCTTTTTAAGCAAGATGCCATCAAATTGTAAACTAGACGAGTAAGTAAGAAATGCCTACCTGGTTTGCGTTCTTTGAATGGCTTGAATGTAGGAGGTGTACCATTTTGGTGGCTTTGCTGATGTAAGGTGCCATTTTGGTGATGTTTGGTGGGTGAGTTGTGCCATGGTGGTTGATGTCTTCTGCGACTGACTGCGTGATTTAGCTGCTTTGATTAGAATGCGTCACTTTAAACGGATGTCACTTTGGACATGTAGAGTGGAGGAATTGCGCCACGGTGATGGTTGGTGGCTTCTGCGGATGACTGCGCTATTTTAGCAGTTTTGTTAAAATGCGTCACTTTGGACGGGTGTCATTTTGGACATATGGAGTGGAGGAACTACGCCATGGTGATTGTTGGCAGCTTCTACAAATGACTACGCTATTGTGAACCCCTCCCCTAAAAATAGGCATATAATGAAAATGACTAAGGGTAGAAATGCACGTGAATGTGTGAGTCGCCACCTTGTTTAATTATTTTAGGGTAAACTAGGAAAAAACCATAAGTTGACTCCAATTTTAATTAACCTAATTACTAGATTAATTATCTCAATGTTTAAGGCATAGTTTGCGAACCCGAGCTGGATCCCGAGACCATGTCAGGTTGATGAACTAACCAATGAATGAATGCTTTGCAAGGTAAATGATGTAATTGGACCAATGAAATGTTTAAGTGATTTCGACTTGCCGCTCGGGGTTAAATCCCAAACGTGCCTACGTACTTCCGTTTGAATGGAAGATCAAAGTCGACGTAGTTCGATAGGCCTTTTTTAAAGTGCTCTGAATGGGTATGCTTAATGCATGAGTGTGTGTATGCTTCGTGCATTTTGTTCAGGCATTTTGCCAAAGAATTGATTGATTTGATTAGGCGTTTGTTGCCAAAAGTGTTGATTTAAGGCTTTTAGCCAAAAAGATTGATTTAGGCAACTTGTTGCCAAAAGTTGATGTGATTTAGGTGATTTGTTTGCCAAAAGTGATTATTTGAAGGCTTTTAGCCAAAATGGGTTGATTTAGGCAATTTGTTTGCCAAAAGTGTTGATTGGGCGATTGTTGCCAAAATTAATTGATTGGGCAATTTATTGCCAAAAATTGATGTTTGGGCTTTTTGTTGCCAAAATGATTGATTTAATTCAAGGCATTTTGCCAAAGCTTCGATTTAAGCGATTTGTCGCTAAAAATGACTAATCTTATTTATAGGCAATTTGTTTGCCAAAAGTGATCAATTGAATTGCAATATAAGCAATTTATTGCCAAAAAAACGTGGTTAATTAAGGCTATTTAGCCACAATTATTGATTAATTGGACTTAAGCCGGACTGTTCGAAATAAAGGCGATTATACCGTAATCATTACTTGACCAGATACTTTAGCCAATATTGTCGGATTTAGGCTTTAACACCACGATTATTAATTAATCGGGCATTTAAGCTTAATCATATTTAATTGAGGCGGTTTATTTGCCAAATTGATGACGTGAATGCATTTATGTAGCAGTTTAATTCAGAATTGGAGTAGAAGAGAATATGCACAAAATGCTGAAATTAAATGGGCAGAGTTTCGTTATTATCTGAGTTAATCGGCGGCCGCTTCTTAGCTTCAGCTTGAAAATTCCAGATTAAGCTCCTTGTTTGGGGAATATTTAATTAAAATTAATTTAATTAAGTGACCAAATATCACAACAGCAGAGTAATAAAAGCCTACACTAAATGCAGAAAAAGCAGTAAAAGAACCGCAAGGAGCGTAGGGGAGAAGAGAGCGTCCGTGAACACAGACCGAGTGAGTAAAACTGTCGATTTGGGACTGTATTTATAGGGAAAAATAGGCTGGAGGGCGGGCGCTACCGCCGTGGACGGCGGGAGCTGCCGCCGTGGCCTGTCCACTCGCTAGTTTTTCGTTACAAAGGCTTTTTCAGGAGTTCCGTACCTCCAAAAAATATTCCGGGACCAGTTCCGCGATCCTCGTAATTTTCCGGACGTTTCAAGTACCATATTGGCATACTTTCGGTGAACTTTTCGAATGGCCTCCGGCCTAGCTGGACTGTTTGCAGTTTGGAAAAACAGGCTTTTTGAGCCTCAAAATTTGAGTATTCACAGTTGCCCCCCACCGGCAACCATAAAAATGATTTATGGGCGTCGGTGGTTGTCTGAAAAATAAATTTTGAAGGCGAAAATCGGACGCGTCCAGAAGACCCGCCTTTTGGCTATTTCCTTATAAATAGCTGAAGTTTCACTTATACATTCATTTTAAACTTTCCAACTCAAAGATCTCTCTCAAAATTCTCTCAATTTCCAAAGCTTCAAAGCTTCCTTCCTCCATGGTTTCCTCAGATCTTAGCAACGAGGATTTTCTGGAGTCTCTGGGGATTTCCCTCGATGAAGTCAATGTCACGGCGGACGCTGACACTCACACCTCCGTAACTGGCGTCTACGCCCAGGTAAGCTCCCTTTCACTTTTATTTGTTTATTTATTATTTTTTTCTTTTTTTTTTTGGGCCTTAAGGGCCAAAATGTGAATTTTTGGGCCTTAGGGGCCAAAATGTGAACTTTTGGGCCTTTGTGGCCAAATTGGGTATTTTTTGGGCCTTTGGGGCCAAATTGGGAATTTTTGGGCCTTAGGGGCCAAAATGTGAACTTTTGGCCTTTGTGGCCAAATTGTGAACTTTTGGGCCTTTGGGGCCAAATTGGGAATTTCTGGGCCTTAGGGGCCAAAATGTGAACTTTTGAGCCTTAGGGGCCAAAATGTGAACTTTTGAGCCTTAGGGGCAAAAATGTGAACTTTTGGGCCGTTGTGGCCAAATTGTGAACTTTTGGGCCTTTGGGGCCATATTGGGAATTTTTGGGCCTTAGGGGCCAAAATGTGAACTTTTGGGCCTTTGTGGCCAAATTGTGAACTTTTGGGCCTTTGGGGCCAAACTGAGAATTTTTGGGCCTTAGGGGCCAAAATGTGAACCTTTTTTTTTTTTATGTTTCTGCACTTACTGTTTTATTAGCATGCATGCTAGGATAGAATTAAGATATTACCCTTAGTAAGGAACCAAGGAATAACTCTTAGACTGTTTTACCTTTTAGGATCCACACATTAGATTGGACGTAGGCGAGACCTCTGTTGCTGAAATCCCGGTTAAGATACTCGACCTCAACAACCCGGTCGGAGCCATTATCAGTCCCTCTCATCTGGACTTTTTAAGACATCTTGAGATGGCTCGGCATAATTACAAGGACTTACTGGGTGCGTTGGCCGAGAGATGGTGGGACACCACCAATACTTTCCATTTCCCTTGGGGTGAGATGACAATGACCCCCACTGATATTTCTGTGATCTCTGGGATTCCCTTTGGCACTCGGGCGATCGAGTTATATGATGATTGGAGGACAGAGATCTCCCCGAACCGGATGGTGGAGCTGATCAGGATAGACCTGCCTCGGATTATCGGGCCAAGTTCTTCCACACTAGTTTTGAGCGTTTCCAGACGCTGGCTGTCCCTCCAGGCCCCCGACATTTATGCTAGATACAGGCAGGGAGAGCTGACGGCTACTCAGGTGGCCAGATTCACTTTGTTGCTGCTGTTCGCTTCGACCTTCTGGTCCAACAGGAAGGAGAAGTTTAATCCTTCCATCTTAAAGAGTTTGGAAAATCTGGCCCATCTTGAGGAGTACGACTGGGCCGGCGCTATTCTGAGCTGCATGTATGATGACATGTGTGATCTGAGTCGGGGCCACTGTAAACTCAGCGGGACCTACTACTTTTGGGAGGTAATGTAAAGAACATTCTCCCTTTCTGTGTTTTTCTGTTTATTTATTGATTTTCCCTCACTGATTCTTGCTTCTGTTTTGCAGACTTGGGCATTTGAGTACTTTCCTTACACTCGCCCGGAGCTAATTCATGCTGATCTTGGATTAGGGCTGGTACCTTTGGCTTGGAGGTGGTACCGAACAAACCTCCAAACTGTTCGACGCAGAAAGTTGTTAAGGGACCTGCGGACCTTCTTCGATACTTGCACCGTGGAGCAGGTAATTGTCTTGTAATTTTTTTTTTTAAGTATGTGAAAATAAAAAGGATTTATTAACACATTTGCTTCTTTCATAGGTTGAGGCAGGGGCGATGAATGCCTGTCTTCAAAGTTGCATTGAGGCTGACCCCCATTTCAAGCGATCAGAGGCCTTATCTCGGCGGAGGGTTATCTTGTCACATCCCGTCTTGAGACGCTATTATCTGGGCGAGAGAGTAGACTTTCAGATCAGAGGCTGCCGCTCCGTCCCTTATCCCCCTCCCGAGGACATGCGAGCGGGAAAGCAGATGACACTTACCGACGCTCATATTGAGGGCTTCCTACATGTGGAGTTCATTCTGAGAGGAGATTATGATGAGTTCTACAAGATGTTTCTGATGCAGCCTATCGGATCTCAGTTTGATGATTTTCAGGCACCTTCCCAGCCTCCTATCACACATTCTTCTCGGGCTTCAGGCCCCTCGACCAGGACTCCAAGGAGGAGGCCCCAGACTGATCCTTTTTCTTCCACTCCAGTTGAGGGCCCGTCTCAGGCTGGGCCTAGTCGCCCGTCAGGTCCTTCCAGGGCTCCTCGGGCCATCTCAGAGGCTACCGGGCCGCTTCATCTAGGCCTAGCCAACCTACGTCTTCCATACAACATTTCCTACCATACTCCTAACGACACTCTAGCTTTTCGGGAGGTCTCCCTGGAGAATGTGGATCGCTTGGATCTTCCTCCCGAGGACATTAATGAGGTAATGACTGATAAATCTCTCACAAAAAGGATTCATAAGAGATTTGATATTGACTTGTGTTTTTTGTATGATTTCCAGGTTCCTAACGGCTTGGTCAGTCAGATGATGGAGCTGATGCTTGGGATGCAGCAAGAACTTTCTTCGTCCTGGACTCTGAGGGCCTTTGATGATCAGAGGAGGAGGAGGCCTCGTCGCTGATGCCATGGTTGCTAGATTTTTCCTATTTTTTTTTTCTTTGCCTGTATTTCTGTATTGAACTTTGACTGTACCTGCACTTGGTTAGTACTGAAAATTTTATATATATGCATGATTATCCACTTTGATTTGTAAGAAAACGGGATTTTTTTTTTCAATTTCAACTTTCAATTCTTTTCAATTTCTAATCTTTTTTTCAAATATGAATCCCTTTTATAACCACAGCATGCACAATTGGACTAAGAGTCTCTCCAAGGTAGAAAAGATCAATTTGGGGAGGTATGATCTATCTCCTATTGCTTATTGTCTCTTCTTTCTTTTGGTTCATTCCTTTGTAATAGAAAGGATCCATTACTCAGGTTTGGTTAGAGGACCACCTCCAAGTGGTTGCTGCTCCTACTTTCTTGCCTTACAACCCCTCTCAGTATCGTATGCGGAGGATCCTGATCACTCATCCGTCTACTGATGCATGGACCTCATGGCTGATTGAGCTGGGTCCAAATGAGGTACTGTGGTACATTTCCTGGTATGACATCACTCGTTTTATCCAAGTTAGCTGTCGCCATACTCGGGTTTACCTTTTAGGCCTTACACACTGTACTTGGTACTGCGCTTTGCGCGTTTTGAGGCAAATGGGGATAGACCAGACTGTCCCAATTGTAGATGGCACTTCAACTGATTCAGCCATCACTCCGGGTGTTACCCGAGCCGTCCTTAGGGCTTGGGTTAGAGATCACATGGTTAGGCCTTTACCTAATCCTGCCGGTGTCCAGACTTCTCCTGAGTATCGGACCTGGTTCATTGCCGTTGTCTGGCCGGTTGAAAGGCCAAGGAGGAATGCACTGCTAAGTGCACTTGAAGGTTGGGCTCAGGCTGACGCTGATAATGAGGTTGGGACTGATGAGGAGATTGTGTTGGCTCCTCGGACAGGCGAGGTTGGAGAGAGTTCAGCAGCTAGGGATGACTCGGAGGATGTTGCCCCACGGAGGCGACGGGACACCTAGACTCTTATAGGCTTTTGGACTTTTGTTGTTTTTTCCCTTATTTTGACTTTTTATTTGGGACTTTGACTTTGGATTTTGGATTTTGTTCTTTGGCTTTGGATGTATGTTTCGTTTTTTTTTTTTTTTTTTTTTTTTTTTTTTTTTTTTTTTGGACTTGGACTTAGACTTCATTATTTATTTATTTTTCTTGGACTCTTTTGCTTTCTGCTTGACTTCGGACTGTTTGACTTTATTGCTTTAATTGGGAATGTCATTCGACTTTTAAGCTTTCCAAGCATTTTCCAACTTTATTTATTCAAGCTCTAATTTTTGCCTAAGCCGCCCTTTCGGGTTTTCAACTTAGTGAGCTACCCATTTTTGCCTAAGCCGCCCTTTTCGGGTTTTCAACTTAGAGGGCCCCGACTTTTGCCTAAGCCGCCCTTTCGGGTTTTCGACTTAGCGGGTTTTTCTCTCTTTTTTTTTTCTTTTCTTTTTCTTGGCAAAGAAGAATGAATTATGAAATGATTTTCTCATTAATGTTTAGACCGCGCCCAAAGAGGGTTGCCTACATATCTCCGATACATAATTTCTTTTTTTTTCGAGGAGAATCAAGTCTAATGTAGCTCTTTTTTACATTATGCAATGCTTATTATACAAAATATCTTTTTAACTGATCTAAATTACATGGATTCATGAATTCCAAACCATCCAAATCAGTCAAAATGACGGCTCCGCCAGACAATATTTTCTTCAACACATAGGGTCCAGCCCAATGAGGACGAAACTTCCCACGTGGGTCTATGATTGGCTGTCTAATTTCCTTCAGGACCAAACAACCTTCTTCCAGTTTTCGGTCTTTGACCTTCTTATTAAAATGCCGTGCCATTCTTCTCTGGTAAACTTTGAGTTTGGTGGATCCCTCCGGGTAGGCTTCATTCTGAAGATAATTCTGTATATCCCAATACCAGGGCTTGTCATCCCCCAAATTCATGATATGTGCTGGCTGTTTCTGCAGCCGAACTGTCAAAGGTCGAATAATTTGATTCCCCTCTACATTGACCATGGAAGCTCAAGTAGCCAGAGCATCAGCAAACTGATTTTTGGCTCGCGGCAAGTAGTGGAAGGATAAATCCTCAAATTGCTGAGCCAATTCGTCCAAGCGTTGTAGGTAAGGAACCAAATGCTCTTCTTTAATTTTCCATTTTCTCAAAGCTTGGGAGACTATTAAATTAGAATCCCCGAAAACCTTGAGGACCTTTATTTCCTTTTCCAGGGCTGCTTCTAATCCCTTTATGCAAGCTTCATACTCAGCTTCATTGTTGGTGCAGTCAAAATCTAATTTGACTGGGATTGGGACGTATTCTCCACAAGGAGTTTTGAATACGACTCCAACCCCATTTCCATGGTAGTTTGAAGCTCCATCGAAGTACATTTCCCAGACTTCACTTTCCAAGCTCAACAAGTCTTCATCAGGAAATTCTACCTCCGGCATTTGGTCTTCGACTGGTAATTCTGCTAATTGATCAGCCAAGGCTCCACCTTTCACTGCCTTCCGTTGTACAAATTTTAAATCATAGGCTGCGAGCACCGACACCCACTTAGCCATCTTACTGTCAAGAACCGGCCTCTCCATAAGAAATTTCAAGGGGTTCGATTCAGAAATAACGTATGTGGTGTAGGACGAGAGGTAGTGCTGCAGCTTTGTACAAGCCCAAACTAGAGCCAGACACAACTTCTCTATCTTATTGTATTTTAGCTCGTAGTCTAGCATCCTTTTGCTGAGGTAATACACGGCATTTTCTACCCTTGTATCTTCTGCTTGTTGATCTAGCATTGCACCCATTGCTTCTTCTGTCACTGATAGGTACAATAGCAAAGGCTTTCCTAGCCTTGATGGCTGTAAAACTGGCGGGGATAACAGATATTGCTTGACTTGGTCAAAAGCTTTCTGACAATCCTCATTCCATTTGATGGCTACTCCTTTCCTGAGTAATTTGAAAATCGGACCACAAGTATTGGCCAATTGATTGATGAACCGGCTGATGTACTGTAGCCTTCCCAGGAAACCCTGAACTTCTTTTTCCGTCTTCGGTGCTGGCATTTCCAGAATGGCTTTGGCTTTTGAAGGGTCAATCTCTATGCCCTTCCGACTGACCATATGCCCCAGAAATACTCCGGATGTAGCTCCAAACAGACATTTCGCCGGGTTGAGCTTTAAATTGTACTTTCAAAGTCTAAGGAAGAACTTCTCAAGTGCTGTTGTATGTTCTTTAGCTGTTTTTGATTTAACAACCATATCGTCCACATACACTTCTACTTCTTTGTGAATCATGTCATGGAAGATGATCGTTGCCATTCTTTGATAGGTAGCCCCGACATTTTTGAGCCTAAAAGGCATAACCCTATAGCAGTAGGTTCCCCACTCCGTGATGAATGCCATTTTCTCTTTGTCTGGCAAATGCATCATTATTTGGTTGTATCCGACAGCAAGATCGGTCAAGGAGACCATCTCGTGTCCAGCTATTCGGTCCACCAACAAGTCAATATGCGGCAGGGGAAAGTCGTCCTTCGGACATGCTTTATTCAAATCTCGGTAATCCACACACATTCTGACTTTGCCATCTTTCTTCGGCACCGGCACAATATTCGCTAACCACGTCGGGTAGGCAATGGGTTCTATGAACTTATTCTCCAGTTGCTTGGCTACTTCCTCCTTGATTTTCAAGGACCATTCTGTTTTCAGCCTTCTTAGCTTCTGTTTTACCGGCTTAGCCTCAGGGTATACTGGAATCTTGTGCACCGCTATTGCCGGGTCAATTCCCGTGACGTCACTTGCCTTTCACATGAAGCAATCGGCAAACTTCTTCAAGCATTCAATGACCTGTTCCCTGTTCACACAGTCAGATGCAATGTATGTATGTTCATTTTCTTCTTTGCCAATTATTATTTTTTCTTTTTCATTTTTTATTTCGTTTATTTGATTTTCATTATTTTTGCTTGGAAATGCTTGGAAAGATAGACACGTGGGGTAGCCAATAATTTGCAAGCTCTTATTGATTTGGACGGAATCGTCCTCAAAAATTACATCAAATTTGAAGTCTGGATTTTCTAAATCCGACACAGACGACTCAGAACTGGAACTGGACTCTGACTCAGTTTCAGACTCGGGGTCAGACTCAGACTCAGTACAGGACTTGATTACAGACTTTGACTCTAGGTTAGACTCGGGAGGGGGTTTATCAGCAGTGCGCTCCTCCTCGGCGTACCAGTTGGTGAGAGGCCCTTTGTACGGCTTGATCAGGCTCAGCAGGTCTTGGTTCCCATCATTTCCTGTAATGACCGCAACCTCATCAAAGAGACTGGGCTGCATGAAGTCTTCCACTTCCAGTTCAGTTATTGTTTCGGGCTTGTTGCCCCAGACATGAGAAAATATTTCTAACCCAAGCAGCATCTTCTTAGCAGTCGGGCAGTAAAATGGTTCTTGGAAGCCACGATAAGGAATCGTTTCTCTCGGTTTGCAGAAGTGACCATTCAAAGTCAAAAAGTATGGCCGCATCTGTGTCTTTCTCCTTCTTCTCCTGGTCCTTCCAGCTAGGTCTTCATCAGTGGGTTCATATCCTAGCCCAAAAGTCCCTTTATTCACTGGACATTCCCAAGCTTGCAGTGCAGGGTATGTTTTTCCGGACCTTGCCATAACCATTCCCGGCAGGTAGGACATTTTCAGCATCAAAGGCACTATGCAGTTTATTTGCATCGTCCCGAAATCAAAGAGAATTCGAGAGTTTGCAGTTTTTCCCTCTATGCATTGTACTGTGTCATATTGAAATCCTGAGAGGGGCAGGTTGGCATTCTCAGGGTTGACCTGAAAGAGAGGCTGGCCCTTTGTCTTCTCTAGTTGGCTCATAAGGTTTTGGATGTCAGAGATTGATGCCATTGATGCAGGTGGGGTTGTTGGAGTTGTAGGTGAAGCTGGTGAAGCTGGTGATGTTGGGGATGGTACCGTAGGTGTGACTGGCACTGATGTTGGCACTTGAACAGTGGGTAAGTATAAGGGTAATTGGATTAGGGTATAGTGGTTCGTGTATCAGGGTAGCTGATGTGAGGTAGATCGACTCTTTGTCCAACTGTGCATGACTAAAAAAAAACAAAAGAATGTTTTGTGTTCTTTTTGTGTTTATTCAATGTTTATGATATGTCGTGAATGCGCACAACAACACATCATAATCCATTTTAATGAGATGCTTCAAGCATTAGGTACATACAGCCCTAAAGGATAGGTACTATAGGCTATGACACAAATAGAAAATAGGCTTATAAAGGGACCCTTGAACCTTGAGCATGGATATACCTAACCACATGTGAAACAAGGAGTTTCGCATGGGTCCGACAGTACGCATACTCATGGGCCACCCCCAAAAGGATTAGGGATGGTTTGCGGTAACAGAGAGGATGCTTTGGTTGTCCGTCGGCATAATCAAGGAGACTTGCCGATCAGCGCTACTTGCTATCCAGACTCAGAAATTTGAACAGAAGAGAAGAAATTCATTTGAAATTTGTTTTTTTATGCAATGGAGAAAAGGATTCTCAATTCGTGCAAATAAATAAACAAATTTAAATGATTTAAAGTAAATTTCAATTAGGTCCAAATTCTCCTTATTAAGCATTCTTAAAGAAAGAATACGTAGTCTTTGTTGGGGTACCCTGCAAAACAAAGCATAGTAAAATAATACCCTAAAGAAGGGCATGTTAGTTTACACAACAATCGTAGTCCACTTTATGCAAAATAATTACATGAGTCCCCAGCGGAGTCGCCAAACTGTGAACCCCTCCCCCAAAAATATTGGCATATAATGAATATAACTAAGGGCAGAAATGCACGTGAATGTGTGAGTCGCTACCTTGTTTAATTATTTTAGGGTAAACTAGGAAAAAACCCTAAGTTGACTCCAATTTTAATTAACCTACTTACTAGATTAATTATCCCAATGTTTAAGGCATAGTTTGCGAACCCGAGGTGGATCCCGAGACCATGTCATGTTGATGAACTAACCAATGAATGAATGCTTTGCAAGGTAAATGATGTAATTGGACCAATGAAATGTTTAAGTGATTTCGACTTGCCGCTCGGGGTTAAATCCCAAACGTGCCTACGTACTTCCGTTTGAATGGAAGATCAAAGTCGACGTAGTTCGATAGGCCTTTTTTAAAGGGCTTTGAATGGGTATGCTTAATGCATGAGTGTGTGTATGCTTCGTGCATTTTGTTTAGGCATTTTGCCAAAGAATTGATTGATTTGATTAAGCGTTTGTTGCCAAAAGTGTTGATTTAAGGCTTTTAGCCAAAAAGATTGATTTAGGCAATTTGTTGCCAAAAGTTGATGTGATTTAGGTGATTTGTTTGCCAAAAGTGATTATTTGAAGGCTTTTAGCCAAAATGGGTTGATTTAGGCAATTTGTTTGCCAAAAGTGTTGATTAGGCGATTGTCGCCAAAATTAATTGATTGGGCAATTTATTGCCAAAAATTGATATTTGGGCTTTTTGTTGCCAAAATGATTGATTTAATTCAAGGCATTTTGCCAAAGCTTCGATTTAAGCGATTTGTCGCTAAAAATGGCTAATCTTATTTATAGGCAATTTGTTTGCCAAAAGTGATCAATTGAATTGCAATATAAGTAATTTATTGCCAAAAAAACATGGTTAATTAAGGATATTTAGCCACAATTATTGATTAATTGGACTTAAGCCGGACTGTTCGAAATAAAAGCGATTATACCGTAGTCATTACTTGACCAGATACTTTAGCCAATATTGTCGGATTTAGGCTTTAACACCACGATTATTAATTAACCGGGCATTTAAGCTTAATCATATTTAATTGAGGCAGTTTATTTGCCAAATTGATGACGTGAATGCATTTATGCAGCAGTTTAATTCAGAATTGGAGTAGAAGGGAATATGCACAAAATGCTGAAATTAAATGGGCAGAGTTTCGTTATTACCTGAGTTAATCGGCGGCCGCTTCTTAGCTTCAGCTTGAAAATTCCAGATTAAGCTCCTCGTTTGGGGAATATTTAATTAAAATTAATTTAATTAAGTGACCAAATATCACAACAGCAGAGTAATAAAAGCCTACACTAAATGCAGAAAAGCAGTAAAAGAACCGCAATGAGCGTAGGGGAGAAGAGAGCGTCCGTCAACACAGACCGAGTGAGTAAAACTGTCGATTCGGGACTGTATTTATAGGGAAAAACAGGCTGGAGGGCGGGCGCTGCCGCCGTGGCCTGTCCACTCGCTAGTTTTTCGTTCCAAAGGCTTTTTCGGGAGTTCCGTACCTCCAAAAAATATTCCGGGACCAGTTCCGCGATCCTCGTAATTTTCCGGACGTTTCATGTACCATATTGGCATACTTTTGGTGAACTTTTCGAATGGCCTCTGGCCCGGCCGGACTGTTTGCAGTCCGGAAAAACAGGCTTTTTGAGCCTCAAAATTTGAGTATTCACAGCTGTTTGGCGGCTTTGACTAAAAGTGCTCCACTTGGGACGACTTAGGTATGCCACTTGGGATGGCTTGGGTGCGCCACTTGGAATGACTTGATCTAAAATGCGCCACTTTGGGCGGTTGTCACTTTGGACATGTAGGGTGGATGAATTGTGCCATGGTGATGGTTGGCAGCTTCTGTGGATGACTGCTCCACTTAGGACGGCTTGATTTGAAATACACCACTTTGGGCAATTGTCACTTTGGACATGTAGGGTGGATGAATTGCACCATTGTGATTGTTGGCGACTTCTGTGAATGACTGCGTCATTTGGCAGCTTTGATTGAAAGTGCAGCACTTAAGACGACTTAGATGCGGCACTTGGGACGGCTTGATATGAAATACGCCACTTCGGGCAGGTGCATTCTTTAAATGGGTTAGGTGCACCACTTGGGATGGCTTGATGAGGTGCGCCACTTGGGACGACTCAGGTGCATTCTTTGAATAGCTTGATTTAAGTTACGTCACTTTAGACGAACCTACAAAAAGTAATTTTTTGCCAACATAAGGAAAGAGGCTCTTAGCATATAGGTTAGTACCGAAAGTTTCGTGATTATGCCCGGAAAAGTGACTTTGCACAAAAATGTAAAATATGTGACTTTCCACAAAAATTTGAAATGTGACTTTGCACATAGGTATCAATTAAATCGTGATTGTGAAATTGTGTGTGATTTTAGCTTTGTACAAAAATTTGAAATATGTGACTTACTGTTGGCCGAGAAATTTTATCTGCGACCAACAGTGATGCCCTTGCTTAGACGGTGAGTCAAAATGAGTGACCGGCTAAGCATAAGAGCTGTGTCGCAGCTATTGAGCCGGAAGTCCCAAACTGAAGTCCATAACACTTATGCAAGGATTGAAACCTTTTAAGTTTCACTTTGCCTTCTTGGCTAGTTGTGTAGCTAGTGCCTAAGAGATCTTTGCTTATGGTCCATTATTGGGGGAGGCTTCTCCGTTCGATGACCCATATGACTCCAATGGTGGAGGTAGTTCGACCCGTATCTCTGGATATTGTTTGTCCTTTAAAATTTGTTTTTTATGGGCTTTGCCCCTGTTTATTCTTGAGAAGTCTTCTTATGTGCTTTGCCCCTGTTTAATCTTTAATTTCATCTTGTTGTGGGCTTTGTCCCCAATTTATTCTTCTATTGCCTCTTTTTATGGGCTTTGCCTTAATTTATTCTTCTATTGCCTCTTATTGTGGGTCTTCCTTAAGCCTCAGTTTATTCTTCAATTGTCTCTTATCGTGGGCTTGCCCTAGTTTATTCTTCAATTATCTCTTATCGTGGGCTTGCCCTGATTTATTCTTCAATTGCCTCTCATTATAGGCTTTGCCCCAATTTATTCTTTGAAACTAATTATGGTGTATTGAAAACCCATTGTCTTTCACAGGTCTGGATAGAAGTATACGAGGAATTGAGCCAACCGTGTAAAGTGGCGAAGGTGATATGTAAGGAAAACTATGCATGATGTGCATGTATGATATGCAAAGCAATGCAAAATCGTATAATGCAACAAGCTCGGATGGGTTGCCATTTTAGGGGTTAAGAGGCTAATTCTGGTAGTAGAGTCTGGCCGATGCAGAGACGTAAGTAGTTGAGCTACCAGGAGCATTGAGCTCGAGGATAATTTTGATGACATTTTTGTCATTGTTCCTTGTCTTTATTTAATAGGTACTTTGAGAATAGTTCGACATATTGTATGAAGAGTTCATTATCATTTCTAGTAGGAGGTGAATTATTGACGAGATAACCACAATGCCTTGGTTGGATATTACTCTTACTTCATATATCACTTTTTGCTCGGGATTCTATTGACTGATATCCCAACATATGGACTAGGAGTAGACATTTTGTCATTATTGCCTTTATTAGAGCGGACACAGAGCTTGGATCATTCAATCAATTCTGGTTGCTACTTGTTTGTTTCTGCATTTATGAGCTAGTACTTTGTATTGATTCGCATTGATGATCACTGCATCGTTAGGCTTTTACCACTTATAGATAAGATATGGAGTGATTGGGCTCCATTTCGATTTATTTTGGCTAAGTCTTTGACCGAGTTAGGTGTATCATCTCGGGATCTCAACACTGATATTAGTCTGATGGGGAGCCCATGCATTTTTCAGGCAAATTATCTCCAGTCAATCTCATATGCTCTAATTTTTGCATAAGCCATCCTTTTCGGGTTTTCAACTTAGCAGGCTTTCTTTCTTTTTATTTGCTCTAACTTTTGCCTAAGTCTCCCTTTTTGAGTTTTCAACATAGTGGCTTTTTTGCTTCTTTTTTTCCTTTTTTAGATGTATTTGTGCTCTAATTGCCTAAGCCGCCCTTTTCTGGTTTTTGACTTAGCGAGCTCTCCCTTTTTTCTTTTTTTTTTTTTCATTCCTTTTTGCACTTGTACTCTAATTTTTGCCTAAGCCGCCCTTTTTGGGTTTTCAGCTTAGCGAGTTTTTCCTTTTTTTTCTTCTTTTCTTCTTTTTTGTTTTGATTGACTAGTGTCAAATTTGCAGCTCTAGGCTGTTGAGAAGCTTAAGATGGTAGGATCGCCATTAGACCATCTGATATTTTATTATGGATCATAGCATTTTTCTCAGTGTTGGAGAAGTATCTTTAAAGATTTTATGGAGGATCAGGCCACCATTTTTAGAGTATTACTGTAGCAAATATTAGATGGATTCACCCATATTGGTTGAGGATATGCGTTTTTTATTTTCCCATAAAGATATGGAAAGAATCAGATCGAACGGGCTTGGTTGATTTTATTTAATAAATTGGTTTTCTTTATTTAACCCATTATTTAATCCTCAGAAAAAAGGTTCTCTTACTTTGGTAAGTGTTTTATTGGAGTCACCACCCTTATTAGGGAAAATTATTGAATTAGTCGATTCTATGGAATCGACCAACTCGGTTTTAAACCAGAGACGGGGTCCAAGAGTTACGTACGATATGGAAAGGTGTTGGGCAGTCATATCGCCCGGTTAAACCGGCCTCCTAGTTGTCCAATGATTCACAGTGACTTAATAACACAATTAACTAAAAAATGAGATGTACAAAAATTTTGACGCAATTTTGGAAAACATGTCAATCACACATATAATCTCATCCATAAAACATGAAAGTAAACCATCCAAAGAAAAGGGGAGGAAAATAGGAGACAAACCATGTCCTAAAATACATTCTACTCTTTACACCTCCAAATTTCCAACCCATTAATTATTATAAACAAGCATTAAATGAGACCCATTAAGATCTCTTACATTTTGCCATAATAAAATAATGAAGCAAACCAAAATAAAAACATCCATGTAATACAAACACAGTGTAAGTATTATTCACAGAATAAAAATCACACATCAATCATCATTAAACATTCATTCATTCACATAATGAGTATATGATGCATGTTCATATTAGAAATTTATAAATAAAGGGCTAGTGCAATAATAATCATAAATACATTGAATTAAAAGGGATAAATATAAGAAATAGAATAATAAAGATGCCTAAAAGTAAAGAACGTGAGTTAAAAGATTATTTAAAGGTTTGAGAAAGATTTAAGTTCATGGCCTTAATGGTCATCATGAATGATGAATATGTTGGCTCAAGGGTCAAATTCTAATCTCGGAATTCTGATGACTAAAACAAAACAAATAAATTTAAATTTTATTATTTGTGCTAATATTATTTTATACAGAATTTTTATGGAAAGAAAATGAACAAGGCAAGTCCTACAAAATCCCTAGTGTGTGAAGACATTCGAAGACCCTAGTGGTTAGGTATTTAGGATACATTGTAGGATAGAGAGAAAATTCATCTATAAGCACATAAACTAATTTTTCTCTCTGTTTTCGCCTAGAGATCCCAACCCCGGAAGGACCTCGGAAAACTTTTCGCTTTGAAATTGGAATATGATTTTTATTGAGAAAATGGTGACAAAACCTTTTTGGTATACGATGCCGATAAATTGATCTTATAAAACATTTGAGTCGCCACCCATTATTTCGACAATGGGACCGTTTCCAATTTTATTTTATAAAAAAGTGACTACATTTAACCCAATTTTATTCAAGGCCAATTATTTAAAAGACTGGTCAGGCACACCAAGTGCGATTCTGGGTAAGGGAATTGGGTACATCGGCCCGTTGGAAGCCGACGCCGGGAAAATTGGCCTCTTTTTAACCTACAATTTCTAATTTATTTTATTTTAGAAAAGCCAATTTATTTAATTAAACCCAACCCGAATGAATCGAACTGAGTTCCTATGTGGAAAATCATTTAATCGTCCCAAATAAATCCATTCATTGCATTCATAACCATTCAATCCATATCAATCATCCAACCCATAGCAAAAATAATTAAAAGACCTGCTCTTGCCTTATGGTTAAAGGCGGGCCACAAACCGGATTTAAAATACAATCTAAACAATATAAATTCAATAAATTCTAAAAATCCCAAAATCATATATAATAGTAAATTAACCTATTTGATTTGATTAAAACATAATCTGCCCATTATTGGTTATTTCTTGAATTAAACATTAAGCATTTATTCAATTACACGACATTAAATTAAAAAAGGTGAAATTATTCTGGAACTTTGGTAAAATTCTCAGATTCATCAATCATTTATTTAAACCACGTTATTAAATAAAGACATAAAAAGCAAGATAAAAATATGCGCACGAACAGTTCCGTCACGCGACTAGTCAAGGTAATGTCAAGCTCTTTTGGACATGAACAGTTCCCTCACGCAGGTAGTAGCTGCGTGACGCAACTGGCCTGGTCCGTAACTACCTTTCAAACTACCCTTTTTACATTTTCTTTTTACCAAAACTTGTTTAATATATTTCAGAAATGTCCAATAACAGGCAGAATATTACTTAACCAATACCAAACTACCCAAACACTAATAAAACAAGATATTTAAAAGATTAACAACCAAAAGATAACAAGGAGAGTTTAGATGATTACCTAACCCTCAGATTAGAGGATTGCATGCGATTTGAATGACTTAGGACCAATGTCTCAGGATCCCAGAAACGTTCTTTGCCAAGTTTTAAAAGCAAAAACCCTTTTTTCTTTCTTTTCTCTCTTTTTCTCTTTTTATGACTTTTTGTTTTGTGTTTCAATCTATTTTATCTCTAATGGCTTGATTTTCTTCAAGACAACTCTATGGAGTTCTTGCAGAAAACCCTAGCCACAGCTTAAAAATTTCTCTCAAATCTCTCTAAGTCCAAAAATGCAAAAAGTCCCGTTTAAAGCATAAAAATGCTGTATTTATATGGGTAGGGCAACAGAACAGAGCTGCGTCACGCAACTAACAGTTGCGTGACGGACTCGAGAGCTGTGTGACGCAGCTCACTTTTCGTACAGTTGCCGCGTATCCACACAAAAAGCAAAAACAGTTATACGGGCTTTTCAAGGTGACGTCCTCCTGGTTAGAGTTGCGTGACGCAACTATTAGTGCCGTCACGCAACTTATAGCTGCGTGATGCAACCCTAGCACAGGTCAGACTCCTTGAACCGGTTTAAATCAATTCTTGGTTTAAAGGCTTCTGGTTGATTCTGATTCCTTATTCCGCATCCTTATATCCTCATCGGGTTAGGCGGGGGCATAAAAATACGCGTCAACAGTTTGCCCCCCCACTTTATCATTAATTGTATAAACGATTAATGTTAAAGTGGTCCATTGACGCGCCTTCAATCTGGCAACACCCTCAAAGCTCGGTTTGATTGGCTTTGAAAGATGCTGAATTAATTTGATCATCTGGCCACCTCCTCAGCTCGGTTTGATCGGCTTTCGTTGGCTCCAGTTAGATCGATAACAACTTCCAAAATTTGGTCTGATTAGATATGAAGATACCTTTGAGGCTCGGTTTCATCGGCTCGAAGGGTTTTAAGTGCCCTGGTCAACTTCACAATCCACCATCATTGACTGGGAAGAGCATCCAAACAGCTTCGTAATACACCATCACTGTTCGGTGGTTGAAATTGGCCTGATCAGCTTCGTAATACACCATCACTAATCAGTAAGAGGATTGACTCGATCAGCTTTGAAATGCACCCTCACTAATCGAGGAAAATGATCTGAACAGCTTTGTAATACACCATCACTGCTCAGTGGGACCTGTCGGCTTCGAAAAACCATCATCGGTTGGCCTGATAAATTGTTCAAGAGAAAAAGAGCAATATCTGTGTACAAACAGACTTTGCCTTTTGTTAGAAAAATGTTGGGACATCACATGCCCCTATGTATTAATCATAAATTAAAAGATTTACATCAGGGCAAAAGATTATACTTTTGCCCCCAGTCCGGAATTCCGACCTAGGACCAAAAATATTAGCTTTTCAGGCATACTTTTCAATATTTATTGTCAGAATTTGGTTAATTAATTTTGCAAAAATTTAGGCCAGAAAAATTTTGAGCCTGAAATTTTCAGGTATACCTTTCCTGATGTAATGTTTGAAAGAAAACTTACCTGAGGGTAATCTGGGCAATTTGATGCTCCTGCCCCCTGTGCGGTGAGTAGACAAAATTGCTGAAGTGTATGAACCGCATACCGACGTCAAATTGCTTGAACGGGTCATTACAGGCTTTAAATGGGCCGTGCGGGCCCTGTGGGCTTGAGGGGTGTTGATGGCCCCCTCCCACTTTTGGGCTTGGAGAGGTGGGCTTGGGCCTAGTGCTTACTATAAGTAAGTTTCTTCTAACCATTTCATTTTCACTTATCTAAAACCTTAAGCTATCTGCAAATTCTCTGAACTTTCAACCAAAGACAATGTCTCAACTCCCCGAGATTCCTTCCTCCGCCTACACACCGGAGATGAACACGTTGGGGGCGATCCCGGATATCACGACCTTCGAGGGCGAGCCGGTGTCGGTCAGCTGGAATCCCCTAACTCCAGAGACGCGACCACTGCAGCTTCTTCCGTTGCCGGGCACCGAATTCCCAGTTCGCTACGAGACCAGCGGGATGCGCGACTTTCAGACTGAGGTAAGTAATTTTCTCTTCGAATTTCTACTTTCAATTATGCATTTTAACTAATTTTGTTGAATTCATTGTCTGTCTGTGCGTCGACAGTCGCGCCACGCAGGAAGGAGTTGCTTGACGCAACTGTTCCTGTGTGAACAACTGTGTGACGCAGGTGTTCTAAGTGAATAGTTGCATGACGCAACTGTTCGAGGCGTTAGTGAACCCTAGCTTTTCTGAACTTAGGTGAATTCGCCCTTTTGCGTGTGTTTAAATGCTTGATTTGTTGATTGCGAGTTGATGCTATCTCCATGCGACATAATTTTGCCCTGAAAAATGCATAGAAATAACACTATAGACAAAGAAATTGAACATAGGTTAGTTCCTGCGTACCTTCGACAGTTGCATCATGCAACTGTTCTGTGGAAGAACAGTTCCGTGACGCAGCTGTTCATCAGCGAGGCAAGGCCTTGGACAGTTGCGTGGCACATATGTGAAGATGCGTGGCGCATCTGTTCTTAGGACTCAATATTTTGAACAGTTGCGTGGCGCAGCTGTTGAGGTGCGGGACGCAACTACTGAGGTGCGCGACGCAGCTGTTCTTCAGGATGCGCAACTTGGGCAAGCTGCGTGACGTAGCTGTGTAGATGCATGACGCAGCTGCGTAGTCGTATGACGCAGCTATAATTTGGCTACGCAGCTGCGTAGTCGTGTGACGCAGCTATAATTTGGCCCGAGGCTTGAATTTTATTTTTCCTGTCCTGAAACAAAGATAGATAACTATTAGCTTAATTTCTTATTTAAATTGAAATTTTTCTTACACAGGTTGATCATGGCAAGGCCCGTGCTGGTGGATCTTCCACTGATGCTTTTGCTTTCTGGGATCTGCTGGACCCTCCTATGCGCGCTCGGGTCGTTGCTGTCGGCTTCGGCGACTATGCTGCAGGGCTCTGCCATACACAGCCTCGCTTTCCACCCGTCATGCACTATGCGCTGATGGAGCGGTGGACTGACTGCACCCACACCTTTGTCTTCGGTTTCGGGGAGATGACTCTTACTCCGGCCGACTACGCTGCTATCACGGGGCTCAGATTCGATGGTCTAGTCGCTCCTCTGGACGCTCGGTACCAGACCGCTGCTCTGGGTGCTTAGCTGGTCTGCACCCTGCTCGGTGTGACCACACAGACCAGGTACACTGCACAGGGGTGCGTGTCCTATGAGGTGATCTATTGCTTCTGGGCCGAGCGGATCCAGACGAGGCTGGCCGCGTGGAGAGAGTTACCGGTGGAGGCTCGGCCTGCTGCTCCGGCCTACACCCGAGAGGAGAGGGATCAGGCCGCCCGGTCCTTTCTCTTTTACATCATTTCTTCTCAGCTACTATGCACCTCCTAGAATAAGGGAGACCCGACGGTGCTAGTATGCCTGAGGGATCTGAGTCAGGTCGGCTCCTACGACTGGGCCACTCCTGCCTTGGCTCACCTCTATCACGGTCTTGATGTATGGACCCGTGGTAGTGGTGAGTCGAACTGGTAGTTCATCCGGCCACTGGAGGTAAAACTCTTATTTCTCTTCACCTTCTTCCTTTATTATTATTACTTTACTGCTCAACTGTATATTGAAATCACTATGACCTTTACTGCAGGTGTGGGCCTACGAGTACCGCATCTATCCAGGCGGTCCGAGTGGTGATACTCCGACTGACTCCCGGCGGATCCCTCGGTATCTGGCACACTACCATCATACCTTTGCCAGTACCGAGGATCCCCATTACTGGAGGTGCTTCCTGAATGACAGGGCCTTATCCGATGTAAGTACAAGAATCCTCTGAACAACTTAGCTTTCTCTTTTTTTTCTCACTGTGCAATTACTGATTCTTCTGTTTTGCAGTTGCTTCTAACTCCCTGGGAGGGAGAGGCCTGGAGGACCTATCCTGCTTGTGCGGTAGCGGAGCTCTATACCCGGTCTAGGCTCCTGCTGCGGGGTACTGGGTTGACCGGTACTTCCTGGGGGAGAGAGTCCATAAGATATAGGCGGCCCCGGCACAGCGGTGAGTGCCTCATGCTCCTCCTCGCCATATGTGCTTGCTGGAGGATATGACTGCAGAGGACCGGGAGGAGGAGTATGATGGCTCTTCCGCTGATAGCTTTCTGTCTGCTGGCGACTACGCCACATACTTCTCCACTCGACTGTAGGCCCGGCTGCCAGAGGTTTGGGAGTACACTCAGGTGATTTTCTTGTTTTCAATTATGACCCCTTTTTCTTTAATTGTCTGAACAAATGACTAAGTATCTTCCTCTGTAACTCGTTGCAGGAGAGGAAGAAGCATAGGACGGCAGCCTATTATAGAGCAGAGGCGGAGGCCGAGGCGGCGGGGGCTGCTGCTTCGGCTAGACTAGCGGGAGCTATACTGGGCGATGTCCCATTCCCTCCGGGCATGGAGGTGGTGCTGGATCCTGCTCTGGGTCTCAGGTCGACTATCATCATTCTGGCTGACCTCAGACAGGCTCCTCCACCACTGTAGCTGGATCCTGAGCATGCCACACACGTAAGTAATAAACTGAATTTACAAAGTTAAGAACATTTTACCTGAATAATTCTTTAATGAATGTTTTTCTGTGCTTGCAGGTGCCTGCTCAAAGGTACTAGGAGCTATGTCGGAGGTTTGGGTTAGCCCGATCTTTCATCGCCCGGCTCTATTCCGAGCGCCATGAGAGGGTATGAATCTTATACACTCTTACCTTTCTGCTTCTTCTTCTTTGCAAATCTTTCTTACATATTTCTGCTTTTACAGGATCTGGAGATTGGGAGATTGCGAAGGCACCAGTCTCGCCAGTCCAGCGCTGTTTCTCGACTCCAGCTGGAGGTGGATCGGCTTCGGACGAGGCTAGAGGTGGAGGGGATTCCGCTAGACTTCTCGAAGGAGGACGATGATGGTTCCTCATCTGATGATGCACCACCGTCTCCACCCCCTCAGGCAGCCGCTGGTCCGAGCCGGAGGCGTCGGTAGCCCTGCTTCTGTGTTTTAGTCACTTTTTGAACATTTTTGTAGTTTATAGGATTAATGTACAGTTTTATTAATTTTACAATATTATTTACACTTTTTACAGTATTTTGCTTTTATTACAGTGTCATTAATATGTTTATTTCTTACAGCTGTGAGATTGATTCCTGCATAAACAAAATACAAACACAAATACACAAAATAGCGGTGTCCCACTTATTCATAAGAGTGGTCCACCTTGTTAATGATCAATGAACCAATTTATTGTAAAAAGTAAATGAAATGAAATGAAATGAAATAAAAACAAAATAAGGAACTTAAAAATGAAATACGACAAAAATCAATCAGAAACAGAAGTGGATCGTAGTACTTACCTGATAGGGCGGTCCACTTGGTTAATGCGAACGTAATGGCTAAACCACCCTTTCTCGGTTAATGCGATCATAAAGGCTCAACCTCCTTATTGTACAAGTTGTCCTTCTTATTAACGCAGGCTTAAATGTTTAACTACTGGAGCTATCTATGCATAAATGATGGTGCTTCGTTCGCAAAGCCCTTTACATTTCTATAAATGAAGGCTCCCCTTTACGTCTTCTTCACTTCCAGCACTCAAAACAAATCTGTTTCTCAGATAATCCTCTTTCATGGCTTTGAGAAACCAAGTTTCATCCTTCGTCCGATCCATCCCTGATGACCTATGGCAGATTCCCCCTATGAACCAACTCGTCTAGTTGAAATATTTCAAAGACTTGAAACCCGACCATGGTTTCTTGTCCTGGCTCGTCACGCACTTCAATCCTAACACCATGGTTTTCTGGTTTGAAGACTCTGAAGTAACTCCGACCTATGAGGAAATGTGTGCCGCAATGGATCATCACCCTAAACAAGATGAAACTCCGGCTTTGCCCCCAGGTCCTAGGTATGATCTAGCCGAGATTGTGGCCCTGTGTCCGGTTTACCTCCCTGATGGCATAAACACAGATCAAGGTCTTCCTTTAGAGCCTTTTCTGAATAGGGTTCTGTTCATGGATATAAATCCCTCTTGGATTCGAGCTTGTTGTTTTCTGCTGTTGAACATGTATGCCATGAAGAACCGCCAACCTGGGATTGGAGATTTCTGACTTTTGACAGTTGTTTGTGACATGCAACTATATCATCGCACTGTCTTCATGATGATCATGGGGGAGACGATCTGTTGGGTTAGGGATATTGCCCTTCACATCACCAACTTCAATGTTCACCATCGTGGTTGTCCGATGTTGTTGCAAGCCTGGGCTTTAGACAAGTTAAGCCTGATTCTTCCGGTCCCAGCTCGTTTGATTCCAACCTGTGGCCCTGCCAACTTTTGGTCTCAGTCTTGAGGACATTTCGATTTTGGGAATAACTCGACAATTCGGTGGACTTGTCCTTGGTGGAGGATTAGACTGGTCACTACTGGAAGCATGAACCTCAATTACGTATTGTATGCCAGTCTAGACCATTCCATGGCTTATTTCCCAGATAGGATCAGCCGTCAATACGGAATGACACAGCGCATTCCCAGAATTCATGACTTTGAAAGTGGTCTCATGACGCCGAGCTTTTTGACCCATATGGCTGACCGCTGGCGAAATCGAAACACCAGGTACCTAGGTGAAGGAGTGATGCAGGACACTGTGACACCCGAGTATGTCAACTGGTTTTACACCCCATGATGATGTTGGGTTCTGCAAAGATTGGCGTCTGATGATAGCCCCTACTGGAATAAATGCTGTTGTTGCTTTTCCCCTTTTTTTTTCCATTTCAGGTCCTTGTATTCCCGAGCCATGAGCTCTCAATTAATGTATCCCTTTTTTTTCAGTGAATGACTCCAGTGGTTCTGTCTTTATTAATTCCTGCTTCCTGCATACATGGACAACAAAAGACAACAAATCTTTTCCTTCGAAATTATTTGTTGTGTTAGTTATTTGGGCCTCCTGCCCCTGGGTTAATAAATAAAAGCTCATAAAAATGAATTATTATTTAAAGGCAGAAGCTTACATTTGGAAATAAAAAGATAGGGTGACTATTTTATTACCTGCACAGATCAAACAAAAACAACATATGTAACTTCTTTATGTATGCATGAACATACTGGGTACTAAGGTTTTATCCATGGTTTTTATATTGATCTTTCCAAGGAAATCACTGAGAAAATGGTATTTGTTCTCCTGATCAATGTTTAAAAGAATTCATCATTCAGGCAGGACCAACAGCCAGAACATTTTCAAAATAGATGAGTCAATCTTGATCAGATAAGCAGAGAGGAAAGTCTTGCATTCTTTAACCATGTCCCCGAAACAAAAGGAAGAAAAAAAATTTTGAAATTCAAACCCTTTATTAATCTTACTTCTTTTCAACATTATACAGAAGTAAAGAAAACTTATTTTAATACAATGGTCATTTATTCTAACTATTCACTTACTTATTCTCCTTCTAGTCAAGTTGATGGCATTGAGCAACCAATCACAAATCTGTCATGAACGCATGGCATAGATTTCACATTTAAACTGAGCACCACACGTTAATCCCGAAAGTTTTTTTTTTATCATTATTTATTTTTTATTATGCTCTAACTTTTCCCTAAGCTGCCCTTTCGGGTTTTCAACCTAGCGAGCTCATTTCTTGCCTAAGCCGCCCTTTTGGGTTTTCGACCTAGCTTTTTTTTTTTCTTTAATCGAAATCATCATTTCAGACATAGAATCTTTTCATTTGGTCTTGATTGACAATCCGATTGACAGGCTTCCCTTCCATGGTGATTAATTCAGCGACACCTTTAGCTAGTAGCTTCTGAATTCTAAATGGTCCATGCCAGTTGGGTCTGAATTTCCCACCAGGATGATTCTAGGCTTCATAGTCCAACAATCTTATCAATACTAAATCTCGATTCTTTAAAGCCCTTGGATGTACCCGTTTGTTGTAGAAACGAGCAATCGTTCTCTTTCTCATCTGATCCTGGAATTGAGCGTTCAATCTTCTTCCATCTAAAAGCGCCAGATCTTCGTACCTTTTCTTGACCCATTCTTCCTCGGTTAGACCAGTTTCTACAAGAACCCTAAGAGACTTCTTTTCGAGCTCTACAGGTAACACTGCCTCCATCTCATATACCAGTTCAAAGGGAGAAGCTCCATTCACTGATTTGAAGGTAGTGCGATGCCCCTAGAGCGCGAAAGGAAGTTTCTCAGCCCAGCTTCTATACTTTTCGCACATCTTGGATAGGATTCTTTTAATCTCCTTATTCGCGGCTTCTACTGCACCATTAGCTTGAGGGCGATAAGGAGAAGGATGGTGATGCTCAACCTTATATCTATAAAGCAACTGACCAACATCTGCTTGAAAATGACAACCATTATCTGTAACTATGTGATGGGGAACACCGTAGCGACAGAAAATGTTCTGTTCAATGAATCTAGCCACATGTTTGGCAGTCAAAATTTTGTAGGATTGAGCCTCGATCGACCTAGAAAAATAGTCCACTGCAACCAAGATATACTGATGGCCGTTCGATGTTGCTGGCGTGATCTTGCCGATGATGTCTATACCCCACGCTGAAAAAGGCCAAGAGGGAGTTATCAGATGGAGTTCAACAATAGGTAAATGGCTTTTATTATCATGATCTTGGCAGGCTTTGCAATGACGTACATAATGAACACAGTCACCTTCCATCTGCATCCAAAAGTAACCTTGCCTCATGACTTTTCTGGCTAAGCTCATGCCGCTCAAATGAGTACCGCAAACTCCCTCATGGATTTTCTTCATTATTTCTTCTCCCTCCTTCTTACTCACGCATCTTAGCAGCATTCCGTCCCAAGCTCTTCTATAAAGTTCACCATCAGCCAGGATATAATTTAGAGCCATTTTTCTGAGAACTGAGCGGTCTTCTTTTGTCGCATCATCAGAAAAGGTTCCGTCTCTCATGTACCTCAGAATATCAGTAAACCAAGGTTCTTCCTCTGATTCAACCTGGTTCACAAAATGTTCTTCATAACACGAGATATTTGCTGCGGTAATGATGAACGGCTTCTTCGGGACCTTACTCAAATCCTGCCAAGCTGATGCTAAATTTGCCAAGGAATCCGGAATTCTGTTATAGATTCTTCCTATGTGAGTGAAAGTGATCTTATCAAAGAGTGCTGCCTTCTTCAACAAGTACTCGACATAGGGCTTCAATCTCTCTTCTTCTACTTTCCATTTCTCGTTGGCGTGTTCGATAACCAATAATGAATCTCCTATTACCTCGACTTCCCTAGAACCGGATGTAAGAAGAGCCTCCATTCCTGTGAACCCCTCCCCCAAATATCAAGGCATATGAATGCATGTGACTAAGGGTAGAAATGCACGTGAATGTATGAGTCGCCACCTTATTTAATTATTTTGGGGTAAACTAGGAAAAACCTTGGGGTAAACTAGGAAAAACCCTAAGTGACTCCAATTTTAATTAACCTAATTACTAGATTAATTATCCCAATGTTTAAGGCATGGTCTACGAACCCGAGGTGGATCCCGAGACTATGTCATGCTGATAAACTAACCTATGGATGGATGCTTTGCAAGGTAATTGGACCAAATGAAAATGTTTATGTGATTTCGACTTGCCGCTCGGGATTAAATCCCAAACGTGCCTACGTACTTCTGTGAACCCCTCCCCAAATATCAAATGCATGAATGCATGTGACTAAGGAAGAAATGCACGTGATGTGTGAGTCGCCACCTTGTTTAATTATTTTAGGGCAAACTAGGAAAAAAACCCTAAGTGACTCCAATTTTTAATTAACCTAGTTACTAGATTAATTAACCCAATGATTAAGGCATGGTGTGCAAACCCGAGATGGATCCCGAGACTATGTCATGCTGATGAACTAACCTATGAATGGATGCTTTGCAAGGAAGGTGATGTAATTGGACCAATAAAAAAGTTTAAGTGATTTCGACTTGCCGCCCGGGGTTAAATCCCAAATGTGCCTACGTACTTCCGTTTGAATGGAAGATCAAAGTCCACGTAGTTCGATAGGCCTTCTTTGAAGGGCTTTGAATGGGATGCTTTATGCATGAGTGTGTGTATGCTTTGTGCATTTTGTTTAGGCATTTTGCCAAAGAGTGATTGATTTTATTTAGGCATTTGATGCCAAAATTATTGATCTAAGGCTTTTAGCCAAAAAAAAGTTTGATTTAGGCAATTTGTTTGCCAAAAGTTGATGTGATTTAGGCGATTGTCGCCAAAATTGATTGATTTTAAGGCTTTTAGCCAAAATGAGTTGATTTAGGCAATTTGTTTGCCAAAAGTGTTGATTGGGCGATTGTCGCCAAAATTGATTGATTTTAAGGCTTTTAGCCAAAATGAGTTGATTTAGGCAATTTGTTTGCCAAAAGAACGTGATTAATTAAGGCCTTTTGATCACAATTATTGATTAATTGGACTTAAACCGAAAAATTGTTCGAAATAAAGGCAGTCATACCATAGCCATTGAGAGACTAGATATTTCAAGCCAATATTGTCGGATTTAAACTTTAATACCACGATTATTAATTAACCGGGCATTTAGCTTAATCATATTTTAATTGAGGCAGTTTACATGCTTATATGATGGTATGAATGCATTTATGCAGTTGTAGAATTATTAGGAGTAGAAAAGAAGCATGCATGAAGTGCTAAAATTAAATAGGTAAAGTTTAACTTATGTACCTGATTTAATCGTCGACCGCTTCTTAACTCCAGGTTAAGCTCCTCGTTAAAGGAATTAATTTTAATTTAATTTTAAGTGACCAAGTATCACAAAAATATAAAGTAAAACTAAAATTAAAAAAAATGCAAGAAAGCAGTAAAGAATCGCAAAGAGCGTAGGGAGAAGGAGCGTCCGTTAACACAGACTCAGTGTCTCAAAACGGAGCCCCAGAGCCGTCTTTTATAGGAAAAAAAAGTGACCCTGGGCGCCCCTGCCCGCCTTCAAGGGCGGGCGTGCCCGCCAGGCTTGGGCGGGTGTGCCCGCCCATTCTGGGCGGGCATGCCCGCCTGGTTTGGGCGGGCGTGCACGCCCATGCTGGGCGGGCATGTGTGCCTTCTTTTTCTTCTCTTTTTTTCGTTCCGGAGGCTTTTCCGGGAGTTCCGGTCCTCCAAAAAAATATTCCGAGACCAGTTCCATGATCCTCGTAATTTTTCGGACATTTCAAGTACCATACTGGCACACTTCCGGTGAGCTTTTTGAATGACCTTCGGTCCGACCGGACTATTTGCAGTCCAGAAAAAGTGGCTCTTTGAGCCTCAAAATTTGAGTATTCACAGCTGCCCCCCACCGGCGACAATAAAAATGATTTATGGGAGTCGGTGGTTGTCTGAAACACAAATTTTGAAGGCGAAAAATAGACGCGTCCAGAAGACCCGCCTTTTGGCTCCCTTTTTTCTCTATAAATAGCTTAAACTTTCATTTTTCACTCATTTCCATCCTTTTACTCTAAGGCTCTCTCTCAAATTCTCCCAAATCTCTCATCATGGCTTTCTCCGATTATGGCAGCGACGAGGATCTGCTGGAGTCTCTGGAGATGTCTTTCAGTGATGTCGATCTCATGGCGGATGCTGATACTCACGCTTCTATGACCGGCGTCTTTGCCCAGGTACGCTTGCTTTGTTGGCATATTATTTTAGGCCAAATTGTGATCTTGGGCCTTAGGCCGAAAATGTAATTTTTTTTTTGGGCCTTAGGCCAAACTGTGATTTCTGGGCCTTAGGCCAAATTGTGATTTTTTGGGCCTTAGGCCAAATTGTGATTTCTGGGCCTTAGGCCAAATTGTGATTTTTTTGGGCCTTAGGCCAAATTGTGATTTTTTGGGCCTTAGGCCAAATTGTGATTTTTATTTGTGCTTACTATTTTTATTAGTATGCATACTAGGAGGGGATTAAGATATCTTTTAGTTAGGAACCAAAGGATAACCTTAAACTATATTACCTTTTAGGGTGCATACATTAGGCTGGACGTAGGCGAGTCCTCCATTGCTGAGATCCCGTTTGACATACTTGATCATAATAACCCGGTCGGAGCCATCATTGGCCCTTCTCACCTGGACTTCTTAAGAAACCTCGAGCTGGGTAGGCAGAATTATAAGAGCCTACTGGGTGCGTTGGCTGAGAGATGGTGGGACACCACCAAAACTTTCCACTTCTCTTGGGGTGAGATGACGATGACCCCGACCGACTTTTCATTGATTTTTGGGATTCCTTTTGGTACTCGGCCGATCGAGCTATATGACGATTGGAGGACTGCGGTCACCCCCGATCGAATGACGGAGCTGATAGGGATTGACCTTCCCCGGATTGTTAGACCTAGCTATTCTACTCCCTATCTGAGTGTTTCGAGGCACTGGTTATCTCTCCAGGCCCCTGACATTTATGCCAGACATAGACAGGGAGAGCTAACAGCTACTCAGGTAGCTAGATTCACTCTGTTGCTGTTGTTTGCGTCGTCTTTCTGGTCTAACAGAAAAGAGAAGTTTAATCCCTCTATTCTGAAGAGTTTGGAGGACTTGGCCCATCTTACTGAGTACGACTGGGCCGGCGCTATTCTGAGCCGCATGTATGATGATATGTGCGATCTGAGTCGAGGCCACTGTAAGCTCAGTGGGACCTACTATTTCTGGGAGGTAATGTAAAGAGCATATCCTCATTCTATGTTGTCTTTTCCTTTTCTTTTCCCCCCTTTTTATTATTGATCCATTCCTTCGTTTTTTGCAGACTTGGGCTTTTGAGTATTTTCCTTACCTCCGCCCAGAGCTAACTCATACTGATCTTGGGCTAGGGTTGGTACCTTTGGCTTGGAGATGGTACCGAGCTAATCACCAATCTGTTCTACGCCAGAAGTCTTTAGGGGATTTGCGGAGCTTCTTCGATACTTGTACCATAGAGCAGGCGAGTGCCCTCTTAATTTCCCTTGGTCGTGTGAAAAATAACAGATTTATTAACACATTTGCTTCCCTTACACAGGCTGAGGTAGGGGCGATGAATACCCGACTCCAACATTGGATTGAGGCTGATCCCCATTTCAGGCGATCAGAGGCTCTGTCTCGACGGCGGTTTGTCTTATCACATCCCGTTCTGAGACGTTATTACCTGGGTGAGCGAGTGCACTTCCAGGTTAGGGGCTGCCGCTCCGTTCCTCTTCCTCCTCCTGAGGACATGCGAGCGAGCAAACAGATGGTTCTTACAGATGCCCATACTGAAGGTATCCCACATATGGAATTGATCCGGGGTGGAGATTATGACGAATTCTGCCAGGTGTTTCTGATGCGACCCATCGGCTGTAGGCTTGACAATCTCCCGAGGTCGACCCCTTTCCAGCCGCTCGGCACTCGTTCCTCTCGGGCTTCAGGCTCCTCGGCCAGGACTCCAAGGAGGAGGCCTACGTCCCACCCTTCTTCTTCTACTCCGGTGGAGGGTCCGTCTCGAGCTGGCCCCAGCCATGCGGCTGGTGCCTTCAGGATTCCCCAGGCTATTTCAGAGGCTACCAGGCCAGTCCATCCGGGTTTGGCCAATTTGCACCTTCCATACAGCATTTCCTATTACACTCCTGAGGGTACTTCATCTCTTCGGGAGGTGTCCCTGGAGCGTGTGAATCGCCTGGCTCTTCCTCCTGATGACATTAATGAGGTAATGACTGATAAATCTCTCATAAAAAGGATTTATAAGAGATTTGTATGCATATTGACTTATATATATATTTTTTTTGTGTGACTTCCAGGTGCCTGACGGCTTGATCAGTCAGATGATGGAGCTAATCCTTGGGATGCAGGAGGAACTGACTTCAGCTTGGACACTGCAGGCTTTTGACGACCGGAGGAGGAGGAGGTCTTGCCGCTGATATCTGCTAGACTTCCTTGCTTTCCTTTATTTTCTTTCCTCTTTATTTTCCTGTACCGAATCTTGGCCTGTGTTTCTGTACTTAACTTATTTGTACCTGCATTTGATTAATACTGAAAGTATGCACATTTATTAGATTTGAACAGAAGAGAAATCCAATTTAAAAAAAACAACTTTGCCCTCCCCTTTTTTTCTTTTTTTTACTTATTATTATTTATTTTATTTATTATTATATTTATTATTTTTTTTAATTAATAAAAACAGGATAGATAAATAAATAAGAAACATGAATCCCTTTTACAATCATAGCATGCATAGCTGGACCAGGAGTCTCTCCAAAGTTGAAAAGATCAATTTGGGGAGGTATGGAATTTCTCCTGTTATCACTCTTAGGGGCGTAGTAGTTGACTGGGACTTTTTGCGAGCCTGTATTAGATTTTGGGATCCTGAGGCTCACGGTTTTCGGTTTGGGGCTATGATGGAGGAAATGTGCCCTCTTTTTGAGGAATTTTGTGCAATTATAGGGTGTGATCCCAATGCTCCCTTGGTTAGGCACGAGGTGAAAGTTGGGTATGTTAAGTCATTTGAGAACTTGTTTCGGTTTAGCCGGCCACAGGCTAGGGCTATGATTGTGGATGATCAGAAGGCGATTCTGCTGCCCCTGATTGATGAATTTTCAAAGACTTGCTTGGACGACCCTGACCGGATGAGGCTGAGGATGCGAGCCCTGGTTTTCTGCTTATTGGCTGGTTTCTTATTCAACCGGGACCCAGGTTTTGGAGACTTGCGGCTTTGTCCCATGGTTTGGCAAATGGAGGATATGGGCTGCATTGGCGGTGTCGTGCTGGCAGAGACCATTAGAAGCCTTGACAGAGCCGCTTTAGGGTTCGATGATTGGACTGTTTCCCCCATCATTCTCCAGGTATTTTTTCCATTATCCTACCTCATTCTTCTTCTTCTTTTTAATTTGTTTCTTCGTAATAAAAAAGATCTATTACTCAGGTTTGGTTGAGGGATCATCTTCAAGTGGTGGCTGCTCCTACCTCCCTTCCTTACAATCCTTCCCAATATCGCATGCGAAAAATCTTGATCTCGCACCCTTCTATTGAAACATGGACTTCGTGGCTGGTTGAATTAGGTCCAAATGAGATACTGTGGTTCATCCCTTGGTATAATATCAGCCGCTTTATTCAGGTCAGCTTCCGCCATTCTCGGGTTTACCTCCTAGGCCTTACCCACTGCACTTGGTACTGCGCTTCGCGCGTTTTGAGGCATATGGGGATAGATCAGACTGTCCCCATTATGGATGATATTTCGACTGATGCTGCCATTACTGCTGGTGTTACCCGAGCTGTCCTTAAAGCTTGGGTTAGAGATCACCGCATGGTGAGACCTTTACCCGATCCCACCAGTGTTCAGACTAATCCCGAGTACTGGGCCTGGTTCATTGCCGCTGTCTGGCCGATTGAAAGACCAAGGAGGACTGCACTGCTGAGTGTTCTTGAAGGTTGGGTTCAGGCTGATGTTGAAGAGGAGTTTGGGACAGGTGAGGAGATTGTGCTGGCCCCTCGGACAGGCAAGGCTGGGCAGAGTTCAGTAGAAGACTCAGAGGATGCCGCTCCGTGGAGGCGACGGGATACTTAGACTCTTATGAACTTTTGTGATCTTTTTTCTTGTTTTGCCTTTCATTTGGGACTTTGGATTTATCTTTTGATGTATGCTTTACACTTTCTTTAGTTATTTTGGACTCTCTTGCTTGATTCTGGATTATTTGACTTTGTCATTAGGCGTTTGAACTTTCCAAGCATTGGCCAACTTTTATTTATTCAAGCTCTAATTTTTGTCTAAGCCGCCCTTTCGGGTTTTCAGCTTAGCGAGCTACCCATTTTTGTCTAAGCCGCCCTTTTTGGGTTTTCAGCTTAACGGGCCCCGACTTTTGCCTAAGTCGCCCTTTTTTGGGTTTTCGACTTAGCGGGTTTTTGTTTCTTTTTTTTTATTTGGCAAAGAAGAAATGAAATATGAAATGTTTTTTTTTTATTAATGCTTAGACCGCGCCCAAAGAGGACTACCTACATATCTCCGATATATAACTTCTTTTTTCCAAAGAGAATCAGGTCTAATGTAGTTCATCTTACATTATGCAATGATTACAATTACACAAAATATCTTTTTAACTGATCTAAATTACATGGATTAGTGAATTCCAAACCATCCAAATCAGTCAAAATAACGGCTCCACCTGACAATATCTTCTTTAACACATAGGGTCCAGCCCAATGAGGACGAAACTTCCCACGTGGATCCAGGATTGGCTGTCTAATTTCTTTCAGGACCAAACAACCTTCTTCGAGTTTCCGGTCTTTAACCTTCTTGTTAAAATGCCGCGCCATTCTTCTTTGGTAAACTTGAGCTTGGTGGATCGCTTGCAATCGCTTCTCATCCATTCCCAAGAGTTGTAAATGATAATTCTCAGCCCAATCTGCTTCGCTGATCTGGCTTTCCCAGATAATTCTTGCCGACTGAACTTCCAGCTCAATAGGCATTACTGCTTCCATACCATATACCAAAGAATACGGAGTTGCCCCAGTAGGCGTTCTGATAGAAGTCCTGTATCCCCACAAAGCATTTGGTAATTGTTCATGCCATGCCCTATGTTTCTGAACTGTCTTTTGCAAAATGACTTTTATAGCCTTGTTCGCAGCTTCAACGGCCCCATTTGTTTGTGGGCGATAGGGTGAGGACTTGTGATGCTGAATCTTCTTTTGTTCCAGCAGGTCCGAAAATTCACTTTGAAAGTGAGATCCGTTATCCGTGATAATTTCAAATGGTGTTCCATACCGACAAAGGATGTTGGTACGAACGAACTGTGCCGCCTTCTTGGCATTCAAAACGGAATAAGAAGCTGCCTCAATCCACTTAGTAAAATAATCAACAGCAACCAGAATGAATTGATGGCCATTGGAAGCCTTTGGATGGATCTTTCCGATCACGTCTATGCCCCAAGTTGCGAAAGGCCATGGTGAAGTAATGGAATTTAGACTGACCGGAGGCTGTCTTTGTAACTTAGCAAAAACCTGACACTCGTGGCACTTCTGCGCGTGCCTCAAGCAATCTGCATTTACGGTCGACCAGTAATAACCCAGGTTCATAATTTTCCGAGCCAAAGCTATCCCGTGCATGTGCGGACCAGACTCCCCATTGTGTAAGGAATTCATGATGCTTTGAGCTTCTCCTTCATCAACACACCTTAGGTGTAGGCCATTCCAACTCCTTTTATACAGAATTCCCCCAGTAAGGAAATATCCAGATGCTAACTGTCTCAATGTCCGTTGATCAGTCTTGTTGGACCTCTCCGGGTAGGCTTCATTCTGGAGATAATTTTGTATGTCCCAAAACCACGGCTTGTCATCGACTAGATTCATGACATGTGCTGGCTGTTTCTGTAGCTGAACCGTCAGAGGTCGAATGATTTGGTCTTCCCCTGCATTAACCATGGAGGCCAAAGTAGCCAAAGCATCTGCAAACTGATTTTTGGCGCGTGGCAGGTAGTGGAAAGATAGTTCCTCAAACTATCTTTCCCGGATCTGGCCATAACCATTCCTGGCAGATAGGACATCTTAAGCATCAAGGGCACTATGCAGTTTATTTGCACCGTCCCGAAATCAAAGAGAATTCAAGAGTTCACAGTCTTTCCTTCTATGAACTGCACAGTGTCGTACTGAAATCCCGAGAGGGGTAGATTGACAGTTTCAGGGTTGACCTCAAAGAGAGGCTGACCCTTTGGCTTTTTGAGCTGGCTATAGTCATCCCCCTGAATGGTGATGACTTTGTCCTCGTAAGGAAACTTGACCTTTTGGTGCAAGGACGAGGGTACTGCCTTAGTGTGGTGTATCCATGGTCGGCCCAGAAGCAGGTTGAAACTAGTCGGTACATCAATTACCTGGAAGGGGACTTCCATCACAGCTGGCCCAACCGTTAACTTTAGCGTAGCAACCCCCAACACTTCCCTCCGGGTGCTGTCATAGGCCTTCACTATCTGGTCCGAGGGAGTAAAGTCAGTTTCTTCCAACCCTAGACAGCTGGCTACTCTCAGTGGGCAGACGTTCAGCGCCGACCCATTATCAATGAGAACCATGGGCACGGTTTTGTCTTGAGTCTGAACAGTGACATAAAGAGCATTGTTATGACTGCCTCCCTCCTTGGGCAGATCGTCATCAGAAAAACTGATGCTTCGTGTTTTAGATGATTGGGTGAGGGTGGATACTAGCACTTCTGGGCTAACTTCCACAGGTGTCTGAAGTTGACTCAAAGCCTTGCAGAGAGCTTGGCGATGAGGAAAGGATGATGCCAAAAGTTCCCAGATTGACACCCTGGCTTGTGTCTTTTTTAATTGTGACAGCACCGGGTCCTCCTTTGGCTCCTCTGCCCTCTGGTAGGGTTTATTTTGAATTTTGTCCAAAACTAAAGGTTCATATTGTCTCCCGCTCCTGGTTATAGCATCAAGTTCTCCGGCTAGGTCATTCAAATCCAAAACACAGATGTTATTCATTTCTAGGAACAGTTCGAAAGGATCGATCAGTTCCTGATCAGCCATAATAGCATTTACCCCGTGATTTGGTAAGGGGTTAGTACTAATGTTTGGCTTACTTCTGGGAATAATTGAACCATTGTCCACCAGATCCTGGATGCGGTTCTTGAGCGTCCAACATGCTTCAGTTTTGTGCCCATGCCCCTGATGATACTCGCAGTATTCATCAGCCTTGTAATTCCTTGGTAATGGATTTGGTGGTGGCCTTGCTTCCAAAGGCTTGATGTAGTTGGCCTTGACAGCCTCTCGGAATACCACGAGGATCGGCATCCCGAGATCAGTATAGGTTCTCCTGGAGGATTGATTATTATTTCTCATGTTCCCCACACGTAAAGGATTCGTGGGGGTGATGCTAGCCACTTCGTGGATCTTGCCAGCTTGGCTAGGTTTCTTATACTTTGAGGTTCCTAAGTCTTCTTTCAGTTGCCCCATTTGAATCAGATCTTCTACCTTCGTAGCAGTGGCAATGAGCGACTGGAATGTTGGTAGGTACTGAGTCTGCAGTTGGTGTTGGTAGACAGGCTGCAGGTTTTTTATTATTATGTCTACCTGCTCTTGTTCAGAAGGCCGGTTAATCATTTGGGCGGCTTTGGCCCTCCACCTCGTAAGGAACGAGGAAAAGGGTTCATTGTTTTTCTGCTTGGTGGTTTCTAGTTCTCTTCGAGTGACATCCACCTCCATGTTATAGCGGTATTGGGAATTGAATGCATTGCAGATGTCTTCCCATGTTTTCATTTTGGACCGGTCTAAGCTGACAAACCACCTCAATGCAGCACCGGTAAGAGATTGTTGGAACAACTGAGCAAGGAGCTCGCTGCTCAATCCAAATGGGTTAAGAGCACCTACATACATTTTCAAATGAGTCTTAGGACAAGTGGTTCCATCAAATTTGTCCATGTTGGGCATCTTGAACTTAGTTGGCAACCTGGCTTCAGGGAACAAAGACAAGGAGTCCATGTCCACCACTTCCTTGTGGGTTTTGAGAGCAGTGATGGACCTCTCTAGGAGCTCTAGTTTCTCTCTCATTCTCTGAGCTTCCAGCTCAGAGGCAGTTTTAGAAGGCATATCATCCAGGTTTAGGGCAGGGTTTGTAGGTTCAGCAGCAGGACCCTGGTTGGAGGCAGCAGGTCCACTTCCCCCAGCGGAGGCCCCGTTTCCATTTCCATTCCCATTACCCAGTTCAGCTATCAGGGCGGTCCTTTGGGCAGCTAGTGCCTCATTCATTCTGGCCTCCATTCTGGCCTCCATTCTAGCCTCTAGTTGTTCAATGAGGGTTTGGATATCAGCAAGTGATGCCATTGGTGCAGATAAGGTTGTTGGAGTTGTAGGCGAAGCTGGTGTAGCTGGTGAAGCTGGTGAAGCTGGTGATAGCACTGTAGGTGTGTCTGGCACTTGGGTAGGCACTCGGATTGTGGGCACCTGTAAGGATAAGGGTAGCTGGATTAAGTACAGTGGTTGATGTATCAGGTAGCTGATGTGAGGTGAATTGACTCTCTTGTCCAACTGTGCATGACTGAAAGTAAAAGGGTATTTCACGCCCTCTTTGTGTTTACCCCATGTTTATGATATGTCGTGAATGCGCATAACAACACGTCGTAATCTGTTTAATGATATGATTCACATCATTGGGTGCATACAGTCCTAAAGGATAGGTTCTATAGGCTATGACTCAAATAGAGAATCGGCTTATAAGGGACCCTTGAACCTTGAGTATGGATATACCTAACCACATGTGAAACAAAGAGTTTCGCGTGGGTCCAACGGTACGCACACCCATGGGCCACCCCCAAAAGGATTAGGGGCGGTTTGCGGTAACAGGGAGGACGCTTTGGCTGTCCGTCGACATAATCAAAGAGACCTGCCGATCAGCGCTACTTGCAATCCAGACTCAGAAGTTTGAACAGAAAGAGAAGAAATTCATTTGAAATTCATTTTTTATGCAATGGAGAAAAAGATTCTCGATCGTGCAAATAAATCAACAAGTTTAAATGTCTTAATCAAGTTTGTCAATTTGGTTCAAATCTCCTAATCAAGTATTCTTAAAGAAAGAACACTTGATTCGTGTTAGGGTACCCTGCAAAACAAAGCATATTAAAATAATGCCCCAACGAAGGGTAGGTTAGTCTATGCAGCAATCGTAGTCTTCTTATGCAAAAAGATTACATTTAGTCCCCAGCAGAGTCGCCAAACTGTGAACCCCTCCCCAAATATCAAATGCATGAATGCATGTGACTAAGGAAGAAATGCACGTGATGTGTGAGTCGCCACCTTGTTTAATTATTTTAGGGCAAACTAGGAAAAAAACCCTAAGTGACTCCAATTTTTAATTAACCTAGTTACTAGATTAATTAACCCAATGATTAAGGCATGGTGTGCAAACCCGAGATGGATCC
Organism: Jatropha curcas; assembly: GCF_041381405.1. Lineage (NCBI taxonomy): Eukaryota > Viridiplantae > Streptophyta > Magnoliopsida > Malpighiales > Euphorbiaceae > Jatropha > Jatropha curcas. Next base: position 12,582,282 of record NC_143155.1, read on the forward strand.
CGAGACTATGTCATGCTGATGAACTAACCTATGAATGGATGCTTTGCAAGGAAGGTGATGTAATTGGACCAATAAAAAAGTTTAAGTGATTTCGACTTGCCGCCCGGGGTTAAATCCCAAACGTGCCTACGTACTTCCGTTTGAATGGAAGATCAAAGTCCACGTAGTTCGATAGGCCTTCTTTGAAGGGCTTTGAATGGGATGCTTTATGCATGAGTGTGTGTATGCTTTGTGCATTTTGTTTAGGCATTTTGCCAAAGAGTGATTGATTTGATTTAGGCATTTGATGCCAAAATTATTGATCTAAGGCTTTTAGCCAAAAAAAAGTTTGATTTAGGCAATTTGTTTGCCAAAAGTTGATGTGATTTAGGCGATTGTCGCCAAAATTGATTGATTTTAAGGCTTTTAGCCAAAATGAGTTGATTTAGGCAATTTGTTTGCCAAAAGTGTTGATTGGGCGATTGTCGCCAAAATTGATTGATTTTAAGGCTTTTAGCCAAAATGAGTTGATTTAGGCAATTTGTTTGCCAAAAGAACGTGATTAATTAAGGCCTTTTGATCACAATTATTGATTAATTGGACTTAAGCCGAAAAATTGTTCGAAATAAAGGCAGTCATACCATAGCCATTGAGAGACTAGATATTTCAAGCCAATATTGTCGGATTTAAACTTTAATACCACGATTATTAATTAACCAGGCATTTAGCTTAATCATATTTTAATTGAGGCAGTTTACATGCTTATATGATGGTATGAATGCATTTATGCAGTTGTAGAATTATTAGGAGTAGAAAAGAAGCATGCATGAAGTGCTAAAATTAAATAGGTAAAGTTTAACTTACGTACCTGATTTAATCGTCGACCGCTTCTTAACTCCAGGTTAAGCTCCTCGTTAAGGGAATTAATTTTAATTTAATTTTAAGTGACCAAGTATCACAAAAATATAAAGTAAAACTAAAATTTAAAAAAATGCAAGAAAGCAGTAAAGAATCGCAAAGAGCGTAGGGAGAAGGAGCGTCCGTTAACACAGACTCAGTGTCTCAAAACGGAGCCCCAGAGCCGTCTTTCATAGGAAAAAAAAGTGACCCCGGGCACCCCTGCCCGCCTGGGCTGGGCGGGCGTGCCCACACCCGCCCAGCATGGGCGTGCACCCCAGCCTGTCTTGGGCGGGCGTGCCCGCCTGGCCTGGGCGGGCATGCCCACCCCCGCGGGCGGGCATGTGTGCCTTCTTTTTCTTCTCTTTTTTTCATTCCGGAGGCTTTTCCGGGAGTTCCGGTCCTCCAAAAAAATATTCCGAGACCAGTTCCATGATCCTCGTAATTTTTCGAACATTTCAAGTACCATACTGGCACACTTCCGGTGAGCTTTTTGAATGACCTTCGGTCCGACCGGATTATTTGCAGTCCGAAAAAAGTGGCTCTTTGAGCCTCAAAATTTGAGTATTCACAACTTCCGTTTGAATGGAAGATCAAAGTCAACGTAGTTCGATAGGCCTCTTTTAGAGGGCTTTGAATGGGGATGCTTTATGCATGAGTGTGTGTATGCTTTGTGCATTTTGTTTAGGCATTTTGCCAAAGAATTGATTGATTTTTAGGCATTTGATGCCAAAAATGTTGATTTTAATGGCTTTTAGCCAAGAAGATTAATTTAGGCAATTGTTGCCAAAAATTGATGTGATTTAGGCGATTGTCGCCAAAATGCTTGATTTTAAAGGCTTTTTATGGCCAAAAATTGATGTTGGAAGGCGTTTAGCCAAAAAATTTAGGCAATTTGTTTGCCAAAAGTGATTATTCGGGCGTTTGTTGCCAAAATGACTGATTTAAGGCTTTTAGCCAAAATGAATTGATTTAGGCAATTTTTGCCAAAAGTTGATGTGATTTAGGCGATTGTCGCCAAAATGATTGTTTGAAGGCTTTTAGCCAAAAGATTGATTAATTCTAAGGCATTTTGCCAAAGCTTCTGATTTAAGCGATTTGTCGCTAAAAAAGTGATTAATATAATTTATAGGCAATTTGTTTGCCAAAAATTGATTGAACCGTGGGCAATTTGTTGCCAAAATGTGGTTGATTTAATTGTAGGTAATTTGTTGACAAAACGTGATTGATTAAGGCTTTTTAGCCACAATTATTGATTAATTGGATTAAGCCGGACTGTTCGAAATAAAGGCAATTAAACCGTAGTTATTAATTAACTAGGCTTTTTAGCCAATATTGTCGGATTTAGCATTAATACCACGATTATTAATTAACCGGGTATTTAAGCTTAATCATATTTGATTGAGGCAGTTTATTTGCCTAATTGATGACATGAATGTGTTTATGCAGTTGTAGAGTTATTAGGAGTAGAAGAGAAATATGCATGAAGTGCTAAAATTAAATGAGCAGAGTTTTGTTTATTTACCTGAGTTAACCGGTGACCGCTTCTTAGCTTCAGCTTGAAAAAAACTCCGGATTAAGCTCCTCGTTTGGGGAATATTAATTTAGAATTAATTTAATTTAAGTGGCCAAATATTAAAGCAAGAAAGCAATAAAAGCTAAATTAAAAATACAGAAAAGCAGTAAAAGAAAACGCAAGGAGCGTAGGGGAGAAGGAGCGTCCGTCAACACAGACTGAGTGAGTTGAAAGGTCACACCGGGCCTGTATTTAAGGCGAAAACGGACTGTTTCGGTGGCCGGGCCGCCGGAGCTCGGCGGCTTGGGCCGCCGGAGCTCGGCGGTTCTGCTGATTTTTCGTTCCGAAGGCTTTTTCGGGAGTTTTGGACCTCCGAAAATTATTTTGGGACCAGTTCCGCGATCCTCGCGACGCCCTGGACGTTTCAAGTACCATATTGGCATACTTCCGGTGAACTTCCAAAATGGCCTCCGGTCCGGCTGGACTGCTTGCAGTCCAAAAAAAAGGCTTTTTCGGAGTTCCAGACCTTCGAAAATTATTCCGGGACCAGTTCTACGATCCTCGTAATTTTTTGGACGTTTTAAGTACCATATTGGTATACTTCTAGTAAATTTCCAAAATGGCCTCCAGTCCGGCCGGACTATTTGCAGTCCGAGAAAACTGGCTTTTTGAGCCTCAAAATTTGAGTATTCACAGTTGCCCTCCCACTGGCTATCATAAAAATGATTTATGAGAGCCAGTGGTTGTCTGAAGGAGCAAATTTTGAGGATGGGCAGAGGAGGAAACCCCGCCGTTGGTTTTTTCTGTAAAATGAAATGATCAAATGCATGGATTTATGTTTGCAACTTAAAGATGTTTTTGCCTCTTAATGAGGGCTTGAAAAGAGATTTTGCCTCTTAGAGGATTTGAAAAGAGATTTTGCCTCTTAAAGGACTTGAAAAGATGTTTTGCCTCTTAATGAGGGCTTGAAAAGATGTTTTGCCTCTTAGAGGACTTGAAAAGATGTTTTGCCTCTTAATGAGGGCTTGAAAAGAGATTTTGCCTCTTAGAGGACTTGAAAAGAGATTTGTTTTATTTTTGTTTTTTTTCTTTGAGAACCAAGGGTCCATCTAAAGTCGAAATGATCAAATGGCTTGGTTTTGGATAAAAAAAAAAAGGTTGGCTATTGGTTAGGGTTTCACCCTAGGTTTTATGTAGAAAAAAAAGGGTAACCATTAACCGGGTTCTACCCTGGGTTTGTGTAAAAGAGATTGACGATGGTTGGGTTTCACCCTGGGTTGTGTATTTTTTTTTTTATAACATTTGCCCCTGAATCCGACTTGGAGGATTTTGCCCCCTGCTTGAGAGAATTGATGCCCTTATTAGCTGAAATAGAATTTCTTCTTAATGAAAGACTAAAAATTCCGTGATTACTTCTGTGATGGGAGAATGGTGAAGGTTCTTGTCACTTCTTGCCCCCAGAATGGTGCTGACCATGGAATACTTCAAAACATTGGTGTTGTACTTGTCCAATCGATTGAGGAATCAAAGAGAACAAGGCCACTTATATGACTCGAGGAAACGGACAATGTGGATGACATCGCTCGTCTGAAAGGATCGAAGAAACGATGGTCCGAGTGGAGACGAGGTATTAAAGAATTACCTCTCAACGATTGTGTTTGACATTTTTTAAGGTTGTTTTGGAAACCCCGGGGATTGAATTGACATTTTCCTCTCTCTCTTTTTTTTTGAGGAATGACTCAAAGAGTGACGCTTTCAAAATGAACTTTTGAGAATGACTCGATTTTTGTGACCCATTGTGGAATGACCACTGGTGATGGAGACTTGATTTTAGAGACTCATTGGAGACTCGATTTAGAGACTCAAATTTTTCTTGCAGTGAATTTTGACTCGAGGGAACTTAGTGATTCCTGGAAAAAATGATTTATATACTCCCAAGGAGACCTTTGAAAGGATTTTTTTTTTTTTTAAAGACATACTTTGCTGTTTATCCTACAAAAATGGGCTCTCTAAAAGAATTCATGAAAGCACTTTTTTTTTTTTTTGCCTTAACTTTTGCCTAGTAGCCGCCCTTTCGGGTTTTCGACTCTAGCAGGCTCTTTCCCCTAACTTTTGCCTAGACCGCCCTTTCGGGTTTTCAGCCTAGCGGGCTCAATTCTTGCCTGAAGCCGTCCTTTCGGGTTTTCAACTCCAGCTTTTATTTTTCTTTTCTTCTCTCTTTTTTTATTATTATTTTTTTATTTTTTATATTGGCAAAGAGAAAATGCTATTTATGATGCAAACTTATGTTTGTGACCGTGCCTTTGCGGCTGCCTACGTATCTCCAAGAACTCTTCGGGGGATGGGGAGAATCATGTCTTTCGTAGTTCCTTCCGGGATGCGAACTTCTTGCTTGGTTGGTGCGGAATCCATCTCCGACTTGATGTTAGCGCGGAATTCCTTTCCGTCTTGGTGCGAAATTTATTTCCGACTTGCTGTTGGGGCAAAATTCAATTTCGCCTTAATGCTGATTGTGGAATTCATTTCCGATTTGATTTCTTCGGGATTCCTTCCCAACTTGATATTAATACAGAATTCATTTCTGACTTGATTTCTTCGCGGGATTTCTTCCCGGCTTGATGTCTTTGCGGGATTCCTTCCCGACTTGATGTCTTTGCGGGATTCCTTCCCGACTTGATGTTGATGCAGAATTCATTTCTGACTTGATTTCTTCGCGGGATTTCTTCCCGGCTTGATCTCTCTGCGGGATTCCTTCCCGACTGGATGTCTTTGCGGGATTCCTTCCCGACTGGATGTCTTTGCGGGATTCCTTCCCAACTTGATGTTGATGCAGAATTCATTGCTGCCTTGATTTTCTTCGCGGGATTTCTTCCCAGCTTACTGTCTTTACGGGATTCATTCCTGACTGGATTCCTTCCCGACTTGATGTTGAATCAACTTATTGACTCGAGCTCGTATGATAGTGATGACCCTAGGCGAATCTGACTTTGTTATTGTAGTGGTTTTACCACTGGTTGACTGAAATATGACTTGTATTCATCACAAAGAGTTTTGAATACCCACATTGTGGTGGTAACTTGAGTGGCTTGAGTGTTGAAGAAGCTTTTATGCTTTGAGTTTGTGGCTTCGCCATGTTTGAATTCTTGAGGTTAATTTGATTCCTTTTCTTGAACTTTATCTTCCTCTGAATTCGAAACTTATTTTCTCAATGATTCTCCTCTCCATAAGGAATTTTGAGGAGACTCTTCTTTTTCCTTATTTTGAGAAATGATCCTTGTTTATAAGGACACTTGTACTTGTGCCATGCTTGGCGCTTGATTTTCAAGGTGTTTGTTGTCATCCAATTTGTGGAAATGACTTCTTCTTTTAACTTGCTTTTTCAAAATGTGAGCAGCCGCTTGGTCTTTGTCCTTATGGCTGAAATGATTTGTCATCTACCTTTGATGGGCTTGAATTTAATGGAGAGCTTGCAGTTGACTCGTTTTTGACAACTTGATTTCCTGTAGCTTTGTCCTTGATTTCTTTCTTTTGTGCAGAAGTTCCTTCTGACCCATTTTTTTTGTCTTGCTTTGTTTGCTTCCTTTTGACCAGGGGTTCCTTTTGTCCCATTTTTCCTTTTGCTTGCTTAGAAGTAGCCTCTCCATACAGAATTTCGAGGCAACTTGATTCTGAGATGACTTGAGTAGTGTATGGATAGCATTGCGACTTCGTGCAGACCCAACCCAATTCCAAACATAACTTCTTTATTATGTCGCTTTTAAGCTCAAAATTCAGACACCTCTCTGTCACAGCATCTTCCATTCCTAGGTTTTCGGAGAAACCATTCTGGCCCTAACCCCTTCAATCGGCTTTGCCTCGGTATTGTTTGAAGTCTTGCGTACCCTTTGCTGGATCCTTTCCATGATTACCCTTCAAAACTTCCCCTTTGATGGTGCTTCTTAGGATACCCTCAGCTTTGATTGATGCAGAGCAAATGAATGCATTTTTCTTTGCCAATTTTTATTATCCTTCTTTTTTTTATCATCATTTTTTTTAATTTTTTTATTATTTTTTTCGATTTTTTTTTGTGCTTTCACAGGAAAGGATAGGGAAAGAGTATAAACATGACTGGAACGTAAACTGATCCCTTTTTATTGATAAGACAAAATTTGTGTACAAAAGACACTTAGATTTACAAATTTAAATTGGATGAACACTTGAATGGAAATGAAAATGAAAAGAAAAAAGAAACTAGACCCTAAAAGATAGACTCTAGGTGGACTGTGATGGACCAGGATTGGATTGACTGTAGTGACTTTGTTCTTCTCAATGCTTAAATCGATCAGACATGTTGTTGTTGGTCTTGAACAATTCCTTTGTTCTTTTGGAGGTTTGATATCAACCTTCTCAGACACAAACTTCATTCATTTCTAAGAAAAGTTCGAAAGGATCGAACGATTCTTGTTCAGCAATTTTTTTCTGCATTAATCCCATGATTAGGCAAAGGATTGGTTGATGTTCAGCTTGCTCTTGGGGATGATGGACCCATTGTCAACCAGGTCTTGTAGACGGTTTTTCAAAGTCCAGCATGATTCTGCTTCTTGTATGAGTCTTCTTTGAGTTGACCCAACTGGATTAAGTCTTCCACCTTAGTTGCAGTCGCAATGAGCGATTGGAACGTAGGCAAGTACTGTGTTTGAAGCTGTGACTGGTAGACAGGCAGTAAATTCTTGATTATTATGTCAACTTGTTCCTGTTCAGAGGGTCGGTTGATCATTTGAGCAGCTTTGGCTCTCCACCTCGAAAGGAACGAGGAGAAGGGCTCATTGTTCTTTTGTTTGGTGGTTTCTAGTTCCCTTCGAGTAACATCCTCCTCCATATTATAGTGATATTGGGAATTAAATGCATTGCAGATGTCCTCCCAGGTCTTCATCTTAGACCGATCCAGGCTAACAAACCATCTTAATGCAGCACCAGTCAAAGATTGCTGGAACAACTGAGCAAGGAGCTCGCTGTTCAGGCCAAACGGGTTGAGGGCACCCACATACATTTTCAGATGCGTTGTGGGGCAAGTGGTTCCGTCAAACTTGTCCATGTTAGGCATCTTGAATTTTGTAGGTAATCTTGCTTCGGGGAACAAGGACAAGGAGTCCATGTCCACCACTTCCTTGTGTGTCTTAAGGGCAGTAATAGACCTTTCCAGGAGTTCTAGTTTCTCTCTCATTTTCTGAGCTTCCAGCTCAGAAGCAGTTCTGGAGGGCATGTCATCCAGGTTAAGGGCAGGGTTTGTTGGTTCAGCAGCAGGACGCTGATTAGAGGTAGTAAGTCCACTTCCCCCGGCGGAAGCCCCATTTCCATTACCACCGCCTAGTTCAGCTATTAGGGCAGTCCTCTGGGCAGCCAATGCCTCATTCATTCGAGCCTCCATTCTAGCTTCTAGTTGTTCGATGAGGATTTGGATGTCAGTGAGTGATGCCATTGGTGCAGTCGGGGTTGTTGGACTTGTGGGTGAGAGCTCAGTTGGTGTTTCGGGTACAGGTGGTCTTTGGAGGGGTACCTGTAAAATGACAGTCAAAATGATTAGACTATCCTATATAAGGTGTTTTCATAGGGTATGTGAGATAGTGTGAGGTAGGGTAGTGTAATGGTAAGGTATTTGGACTTGACCCTTATGATGTGGGGTGGTATGACCAAACAATGTAGGGTAGCGTTGGTAGGGTAGGACACCTAGGATAGGACCCAATGGGATGTGATATGTAAGGTAGAGTGCTTAAGGCTGGACACCTCGACTTTTCGAAAGGCCCTAAGTTCTCAAAGAATTTTTTTTGGGCCTTAGGGACCAAAATGTGAATTTTTGGGCCTTAGGGGCCAAGATGTGAATTTTCGGGGCCTTTGGGGCCAAATTGGGAATTTTTGGGGCTTTAGGGCCAAGATGTGAACTTTTGGGCCTTTGGGGCCAAATTGGGAATTTTTGGGCCTTAGGGGCCGAAATGTGAATTTTAGGACCAAAATGTAATTTTTCAGGTCTCAGGGACCAAAATGTGATTTTCCAGCTTTAAAATGGAATGTTTTTTTTTCAAGATTCTCTTTTTTATCATTTTCCAGACCCCCCTTTTTTTGTGAAGTATGGGATGAATGCGTGAATGCGCACAACATCACGTCATAATCTGTTCATGATATGCTTCACATCATTGGGTGCATACAGTCCTAAGGGATAGGTTCTATAGGCTATGACGAAAATAGAGAATAGGCTTATAAAGGGACCCTTGAACCTTGAGCATGGATATACCTAACCACATGTGAAACAAAGAGTTTCGCATGGGTCCAACAGTACGCATGCCCATGGGCCATCCCCAAAAGGATTAGGGATGGTTTGCGGTAACAAGGAGGACGCTTTGGCTGTCCGTCGACATAATCAGAGAGACCTGCCGATCAACGCTACTTGCTATCCAGACTCAGAAGTTTGCACAGAGAGAGAAGAAATTCATTTGAAATTCATTTTTTATGCAAATGGAGAAAATGATTCTCAATCGTGCAAATAAATCAACAATTTAAAATGATTTAATTAAATTGTACAATTAAGTCCAAATTCTCCTTATTAAGCATTCTAAAAGAAAGAACACTTAATCTTTGCTAGGGTACCCTGCAAAACAAAACATAGTAAAATAATACCCTAAAGAAGGGCAGGTTAGTTTACACAACAATTGTAGTCCACTTTTATGTAAAACGATTACACAAGTCCCCAGCGGAGTCGCCAAACTGTGAACCCCTCCCCCAAATATCAAGGCATATGAATGCATGTGACTAAGGGTAGAAATGCACGTGAATGTATGAGTCGCCACCTTATTTAATTATTTTGGGGTAAACTAGGAAAAACCCTAAGTGACTCCAATTTTAATTAACCTAATTACTAGATTAATTATCCCAATGTTTAAGGCATGGTCTACGAACCCGAGGTGGATCCCGAGACTATGTCATGCTGATGAACTAACCTATGGATGGATGCTTCGCAAGGTAATTGTACCAAATGAAAATGTTTATGTGATTTCGACTTGCCGCTCGGGGTTAAATCCCAAACGTGCCTACGTACTTCCGTTTGAATGGAAGATCAAAGTCAACGTAGTTCGATAGGCCTCTTTTAGAGGCTTTGAATGGGGATGCTTTATGCATGAGTGTGTGTATGCTTTGTGCATTTTGTTTAGGCATTTTGCCAAAGAATTGATTGATTTTTAGGCATTTGATGCCAAAAATGTTGATTTTAATGGCTTTTAGCCAAAAAGATTAATTTAGGCAATTGTTGCCAAAAATTGATGTGATTTAGGCGATTGTCGCCAAAATGCTTGATTTTAAGGCTTTTTATGGCCAAAAATTGATGTTGGAAGGCGTTTAGCCAAAAGCTTTAGGCAATTTGTTGCCAAAATGTGGTTGATTTAATTGTAGGCAATTTGTTGCCAAAACGTGATTGATTAAGGCTTTTTAGCCACAATTATTGATTAATTGGACTTAAGCCGGACTGTTCGAAATAAAGGCAATTAAACCGTAGTTATTAATTAACTAGGCTTTTTAGCCAATATTGTCGGATTTAGCATTAATACCACGATTATTAATTAACCGGGTATTTAAGCTTAATCATATTTGATTGAGGCAGTTTATTTGCCTAATTGATGACATGAATGTGTTTATGCAGTTGTAGAGTTATTAGGAGTAGAAGAGAAATATGCATTAAGTGCTAAAATTAAATGAGCAGAGTTTTGTTTATTTACCTGAGTTAACCGGTGACCGCTTCTTAGCTTCAGCTTGAAAAAAACTCCGGATTAAGCTCCTCGTTTGGGGAATATTAATTTAGAATTAATTTAATTTAAGTGGCCAAATATTAAAGCAAGAAAGCAATAAAAGCTAAATTAAAAATGCAGAAAAGCAGTAAAAGAAAACGCAAGGAGCGTAGGGGAGAAGGAGCGTCTGTCAACACAGACTGAGTGAGTTGAAAGGTCACACCGGGCCTGTATTTATAGGCGAAAACGGACTGTTTCGGCGGCTTGGGCCGCCGGATCTCAACAGTTCTGCTGATTTTTCGTTCCGGAGGCTTTTTCGGGAGTTTCGGACCTCTGAAAAATATTCCGGGACCAGTTTCGCGATCCTCGCGATGCCCCAGACGTTTCAAGTACCATATTGGCATACTTCCGGTGAACTTCCAAAATGGCCTCCGGTCTAGCCGGACCGCTTGCAGTCCAAAAAAAAGGCTTTTTCGAGAGTTCCAGACCTCCGAAAATTATTCCGGGACCAGTTCTACGATCCTCGTAATTTTTCGGACGTTTTAAGTATCATATTGGTATACTTCCAGTAAATTTCCAAAATGGCCTCCAGTTCGGCCGGACTGTTTGCAGTCCGAGAAAACTGGCTTTTTGAGCCTCAAAATTTGAGTATTCACAATTCCCATGATGCACGCTTCATATTCGGCCATATTGTTAGTGACCGGAAACAACAATCTTTTGCACATCGTTGTGACCTCACCATTAGGTGTTTCTATTACAATACCGGCTCCAGCTCCATTTCTGTTGGCGGATCCATCAAAGTACAATTTCCAAGCTCCTGTTTCAACACACAGCAAGTGTTCATTTGGAAACTCCAATTCCCATGATTCATCATCTGCAATCGGATTCTCTGCTAGGAACTCTGCCACAACCCGACCTTTGACCGTTTTCTTCGTTACAAACTCTGCATCCACACTAGATATCTGAATTAACCATTTGGACAGCCGTCCTTCTAGAGTAGGTGTTCTCTGCAGATACTTCATAGGATCAATTTTGGAAACGAAAGTGACCCTGAAGGAATCAAAGTAAGGCCTCAACTTCTTTATCGACCATACTACTGCCATACATGTTTTCTCCACCAAATTGTATTTCTCCTCGATAGGCAGTAATTTCTTGCTAATGTAATAAATGGCCTTTTCTACTCCAGCAGCGTCTGTGAACCCCTCCCCAAAACATCAAAAATGCATATGAATGCATGTGACTAAGGAAGAAATGCACGTGATGTGTGAGTCGCCACCTTGTTTAATTATTTTAGGGTAAACTAGGAAAAAACCCTAAGTGACTCCAATTTTAATTAACCTAATTAATAGATTAATTAATCCAATGTTTAAGGCATGGTCTACGAACCCGAGGTGGATCCCGAGACTATGTCATGCTGGTGAACTAACCAAAGAATGAATGCTTTGCAGGGTGATTAATGTAATTGGACCAATGAAATGTTTATGTGATTTTGACTTGCCGCTCGGGGTTAAATCCCAAACGTGCCTACGTACTTCCGTTTGAATGGAAGATCAAAGTCCACGTAGTTCGATGTGCCTTTTTAAAAGGGCTTTGAATGGGGATGCTTTATGCATGGGTGTGTGTATGCTTCGTGCATTTTGTTTAGGCATTTTGCCTGAAAATTGATTGATTTTTAGGCATTTGATGCAAAAAATGTCGATTTTAATGGCTTTTAGCCAAAAAGATTGATTTAGGCAATTGTTGCCAAAAATTGATGTGATTTAGGCAATTTATTGCCAAAAATTGGTTAGGCGATTTGTCGCCAAAGTGATTAAGGCATTTGTGCCAAAAGTTGGTATTGGAAGGCGTTTAGCCAAAAGATTTAGGCAATTTGTTTGCCAAAAGTGATTATTCGGGCGTTTGTCGCCAGAATGACTTATTTAAGGCTTTTAGCCAAAATGAATTGATTTAGGCAATTTTTGCCAAAAGTTGATGTGATTTAGGCGATTGTCGCCAAAATGATTGTTTGAAGGCTTTTAGCCAAAAGATTGATTAATTCTAAGGCATTTTGCCAAAGCTTCCGATTTAAGCGATTTGTCGCTAAAAAGTGGTTAATCTAATTTATAGGCAATTTGTTCGCCAAAAATTGATTGAACCGTGGGCAATTTGTTGCCAAAATGTGGTTGATTTAATTGTAGGCAATTTGTTGCCAAAACATGATTGATTAAGGCTTTTTAGCCACAATTATTGATTAATTGGACTTAAGCCAGATTTGTTCGAAATAAGGGCGATTATACCATAGCTATTAATTAACTAGGTATTTTAAGCCAATATTGTCGAGTTTAGGCTTTAATACCACGATTATTTATTAACCGGGCATTTAGCCTAAACTTATCTATTTGACGCAGTTCATTTGCCTAAAGATGTCATGAATGCATTTATGCAGTTATAGAATTATTAGGAGTAGAAGAGAAGAATGTATGAAATGCTAAAATTAAATAGGCAGAGTTTAGTTCATGTACCTGATTTAATCGACGGCCACTTCTTAACTCCAGGTTAAGCTCCTCGTTAAGGGAATATTAATTAATTTTAATTTTAATGACCAAATAACAAAGCAAGAAAAATAATAAAATAAAAAATGCAGAAAAGCAGTAAAGAATCGCAAGGAGCGTAAGGGAGAAGGAGCGTCCGTCAACACAGACTGAGTGAGTAAAAACGGAGGCCCCGGGGCCAATTTTATAGGAAAAAAAGGAGACCCGAGGGCGGTCCTGCCCGCCCTTGAGGGCGGGCGCGCCTCCCCCTTGAAGGCGGGCTGGACCGCCCTTGAGGGTGGGCTGGCCCGTGTGCTTTTTTTCTCATTCCGGAGGCTTTTTCGGGAGTTCCAGACCTCCGACAAATATTCCGGGACTAGTTCCGCGATCCTCGTAATTTTCCAGACATTTCAAGTACCATATTGGCATACTTTCGGTGAACTTCCAAAATGGCCTTTGGTCCGGTCGGACCGTTTGCAGTCCGGGAAAATTGGCTCTTCGAGCCTCAAAATTTGGGTATTCACAGGCGACTGCAGCCGCTGCTGCCGGCGATAGCGGCTACCACCGCCTTTGAGGGCGGCCGCCATCGCCGCGGCCGGAAAAACTGGCTTTTAGAGCCTCAAAATTTGAGTATTCACAGTTGCCCCTCACTGGCTATCATAAAAATGATTTATGAGAGCCAGTGGCTATCTGAAGGAGCAAATTTTGAGGATGGGCAGAGGAGGAAACCCCGCCGTGGTTTTTTTTCTTTGAAATGATCAAATGCATGGATTTATGTTTGTAACTTAAAGATGTTTTTGCCTCTTAGAGGACTTGAAAAGATGTTTTGCCTCTTAATGAGGGCTTCAAAAGAGATTTTGCCTCTTAGAGGACTTGAAAAGATGTTTTGCCTCTTAATGAGGGCTTGAAAAGATGTTTTGCCTCTTAATGAGGGCTTGAAAAAGAGATTTTGCCTCTTAGAGGACTTGAAAAGATGTTTTGCCTCTTAATGAGGGCTTCAAAAGATGTTTTGCCTCTTAATGAGGGCTTGAAAAGAGATTTGTTTTATTTTTGTTTTTTTTCTTTGAGAACCAAGGGTCTACCTAAAGTCGAGATGATCCAATGGCTTGGTTTTGGATGAAAAATGGTTGGTTATTGGTTAGGGTTTCACCTTAGGTTTTATTGTGAAAGAAAAGGTTAACCATTAACCGGGTTCTACCCTGGGTTTGTGTAAAAGAGATTGATGATGGTTGGGTTCCACCTTGGGTTGTGTATGTTTTTTTTTTATAACACTTGCCCCTGAATCCGGCTTGGAGGATTTTGCCGCCTGCTTGAGAGAATTGATGCCCTTATTAGCTGAAGTAGAATTTCTTCTTAATGAAAGACTAAAAATTCCGTGATTACTTCTGTGATGGGAGAATGGTGAAGGTTCTTATCACTTCTTGCCCCCAGAATGGTGCTGACCATGGAATACTTCAAGACATTGGTGTTGTACTTGTCCAATCGATTGAGGAATCAAAGAGAACAAAGCCACTTATATGACTCGAGGAAACGAACAATGTGGATGACATCGCTCGTCTGAAAGGATCGAAGAAACGATGGTCCGAGTGGAGATGAGGTACTAAAGAATTACCTCTCAATGATTATGTTTGACATTTTTTTTTAAGGTTGTTTTGAAAACCCCGGGGATTGAATTGACATTTTCCTCTCTCTCTTTTTTTTCGAGGAATGACTCAAAGAGTGACACTTTCAAAACGAACTTTTGAGAATGACTCGATCTTTGTGCCCCGTTGTGGAATGACCACTGGTGATGGAGACTTGATTTTGGAGACTCGATTTAGAGACCCAAATTTTTCTTGTAGTGAATTTGACTCGAAGGAACTCAGTGATTCTTGGAAAAAATGATTTATATACTCCCAAGGAGACCTTTCAAAGCACTTTTTTTTCTTTTTGCCTTAACTTTTGCCTAGTAGCCGCCCTTTTGGGTTTTCGACTCTAGCAGGCTCTTGGCCCTAACTTTTGCCTAGACCACCCTTTCGGGTTTTCAGCCTAGCAGGCTCAATTCTTGCCTGAAGCCGCCCTTTCGGGTTTTCAACTCCAGCTTTTATTTTTCTTTTCTTCTTTTTTTTATTATTTTTTATTATTGTTTTTTATTGGCAAAGAGAAAATGCTATTTATGATGCAAACTTATGTTTGTGACCGCGCCTCTGTGGTTGCCTACGTATCTCCAAGAACTCTTCGGGGGATAGGGAGAATCAGGTCTTTCGTAGTTCCTTCCGGGATGCGAACTTCGTGCTCGGCTGGTGCGGAATTCATCTCTGACTTGATGTTAGCGCGGAATTCCTTTCTGTCTTGGTGCGGAATTTTATTTCCGACTTGCTGTTGGGGCGAAATTCAACTCCGACTTAATGCTGATTGTGGAATTAATTTTCGATTTGATTTCTTTGGAATTCCTTCCCGACTTGATATCAATACAGAATTCATTTCTGACTTGATTTATTCGCCGGATTTCTTCCTGGCTTGATGTCTTTGCGGGATTCCTTCCCGACTTGATGTTGATGCAGAATTCATTTCTGACTTGATTTCTTCGCGGGATTTCTTCCCGGCTTGATGTCTTTACGGGATTCTTTCCCGACTAGATGTCTTTGCGGGATTCCTTCCCGACTTGATGTTGATGCGGGATTCCTTCCCGACTTGATGTTGATGCGGGATTCCTTCCCGGCTTGATGTTGATGCAGAATTCATTACTGCCTTGATTTCTTCGCAGGATTTCTTCTTGGCTTGATGTCTTTGCGGGATTCCTTCCCGGCTGGATGTTGATGCAGAATTCATTGCTGCCTTGATTTCTTCGCAGGATTTCTTCCTGGCTGGCTGTCTTTACGGGATTCATTTCCGACTGGATGTTGATGCAGAATTCATTGCTGCCTTGATTTCTTCGCGGATTCCTTCCCGACTTTGATGATGTTGAATCAACTTATTGACTCGAGCTCTAGGCGAATCTGACTTTGTTGTTGTTGTGGTTTTACCACTGGTCGACTGAAATATGACTTGTATTCATCACAAAGAGTTTTGAATACCCACATTGTGGTGGTAACTTGAGTGGCTTGAGTGTTGAAGAAGCTTTTATGCTTTGAGTTTGTGGCTTCGCCATGTTTGAATTCTTGAGGTTAATTTGATTCCTTTTCTTGAACTTTATCTTCCTCCGAATTTGAAACTTATTTCCTCAATGTTTCTCCTCTCCATAAGGAATTTTGAGGAGACTCTTCCTTTTCCTTGTTTTGAGAAATGGTCCTTGTTTATAAAGACACTTGTACTTGTGCCATGCTTGGCGCTTGATTTTCAAGGTGCTTGTTGTCATCCAATTTGTGGAAATGACTGCTTTTTTTTTAACTTGCTTTTTCGAAATGTGAGCAGCCGCTTGGTCTTTGTCCTTATGGCTGAAATGATTTGTCATCTACCCTTGATGGGCTTGAATTTAACGGAGAGCTTACGGTTGACCCATTTTTGACAACTTGATTTCCCATAGCTTTGTCCTTGATTTCTTTCTTTTGTGCAGAAGTTCCTTTTGACCCATTTTTTTTCTTTTGCTTTGTTTGCTTCCTTTTGCTTGCTTAGAAGCAGCCTCTCCATAAAGAATTTTGAGGCAACTTGATTCTGAGATGACTTGAGTAGTGTATGGATAGCATTGTGACTTCGTGCAGACCCAACCCAATTCCAAACATAACTTCTTTATTCTGTCGCTTTTAAGCTCAAAATTCAGACACCTCTCTGTCGGAGCATCTTCCATTCCTGGATTTTCGGAGAAACCATTCTGGCTCTAACCCCTTCAATCGGCTTTGCCTCAGTACTGTTTGAAGTCTTGCGTACCCTTTGCTGGATCCTTTCCATGATTACCCTTCAAAACTTCCCCTTTAATGGTGCTTCTTAGGATGCCGCCAGTTTTGATTGATGTAGAGCAAATGAATGCATTTTTCTTTGCCAACTTTTATTATCTTTTTTTTTACCATCATTTTTTTTAATTTTTTATTATTATTTTTTCGATTTTTTTTTGTGCTTTCACAGGAAAAGATAGGGAAAGAGTATAAACATGATTGGAACGTAAACTGATCCCTTTTTATTAATAAGACAAAATTCGTGTACAAAAGACACTTAGATTTACAAATTTGAATTGAATGAAAACTTGAATGGAAATGAAAATGAAAAGAAGAAACTAGATCCTAAAAGATAGACTCTAGGTGGACTGTGATGGACTAGGATTGGATTGACTGTAGTGACTTTGTTCTTCTCGATGCTTCAATCGATCAGACATGTTGTTGTTGGTCTTGAACAATTCCTTTGTTCTTTTGGAGGTTTGATCTCAACCTTCTCAGACACAAACTTCATTCATTTCTAAGAAAAGTTCGAAAGGATCGGACGATTCTTGTTCAGCAATTTTTTTTTGCATTAATCCCATGGTTAGGCAAGGGATTGGTTGATGTTTAGTTTTGCTCTTGGGGATGATGGACCCATTGTCAACCAGGTCTTGTAGACGGTTTTTCAAAGTCCAGCATGATTCTGCTTCTTATATGAGTCTTCTTTGAGTTGACCCAACTGGATTAAGTTTTCCACCTTAGTTGTAGTCGCAATGAGCGATTGGAATGTAGGCAAGTACTGTGTTTGAAGCTGTGACTGGTAGACAGGCAGTAAATTCTTGATTATTATGTCAACTTGTTCCTGTTCAGAAGGTCGGTTGATCATTTGAGCAGCTTTGGCTCTCCACCTCGAAAGGAACGAGGAGAAAGACTCATTGTTCTTTTGTTTAGTGGTTTCCAGCTCCCTCCGGGTGACATCCACTTCGATATTATAATGGTACTGCGTGTTGAAAGCATTGCATATGTCCTCCCAATTCTTCATTTTGGAACGATCCAAGCTTACAAACCATCTTAATGCAGCACCAGTAAAAGATTGCTGAAACAACTGAGCAAGGAGCTCGCTGTTCAGGCCAAACGGGTTGAGGGCACCCACATACATTTTCAGGTGCATTTTGGGACAAGCGGTTCCATCAAACTTGTCCATATTAGGCATTTTGAACTTCGTAGGTAGTCTTGCTTCGGGGAACAAGGACAAGGAGTCCATGTCCACTACTTCTTTATGTGTCTTAAGGGCGGCAATAGACCTTTCCAACAATTCCAGCCTCTCTCTCATTTTCTAAGCTTCCAGCTCAGAAGCAGTTTCAGAGGGCATGTCATCCAGGGCAGGTTTTGTTGGTTCAGCAGCAGGACCCTGATTAGAGGTAGTAGGTCCACTTCCCCCGGCGGAAGCCCCATTTCCATTACCACCACCTAGTTCAGCTATTAGGGTAGTCCTCTGGGCAGCCAATGCCTCATTCATTCTAGCCTCCATTCTGGCTTCCAGTTGTTCGATGAGGTTTTGGATGTCAGTGAGTGATGCCATTGGTGCAGTCGGGGTTGTTGAACTTGTGGGTGAGAGCTCAGTTGGTGTTTCGGGTACAGGTGGTCTTTGGAGGGGTACCTGTAAAAGGACATAGTCAAAATGATTAGACTATCCTATATAAGGTGTTTTCATAGGGTATGTGAGATAGTGTGAGGTAGGGTAGTGTAAGGGTAAGGTATTCAGACTTGGCCCTTGTGATGTGGGGTGGTATGACCAAACAATGTAGGGTAGCGTTGCTAGGGTAGGACACCTAGGATAGGACCCAATGGGATGTGATATGTAAGGTAGAGTGCTTAAGGCTAGACACCTCGACTTTACGAAAGGCCCTAAGTTCTCAAAGAATTTTTTTTTTGGGCCTTAGGGGCCAAAATGTGAATTTTTGGGCCCTTGGGGCCAAATTGGGAATTTTTGGGCCTCTGTGGCCAAGAATGTGAACTTTTGGGCCTTAGGGGCCAAATTGAGAATTTTTGGGCCTCTGTGGCCAGATTGAAAATTTTTGGGCCTCTGTGGCCAAATTGGAAATTTTTGGGCCTCTAGGGCCAAAATGGGTATTCTTGGGCCTCTAGGGCCAAATTGAGAATTTTTGGGCCTCTGTGGCCAGATTGGAAATTTTTGGGTCTCTGTGGCCAAATTGGAAATTTTTGGGCCTCTGGGGCCAAATTAAGAATTTTTGGGCCTTAGGGGCCAAATTGTGAATTTTTGGGCCTCTGTGGCCAAAATGTAATTTTCCAGGTCTCAGGGACCAAAATGTAATTTTTCAAGTCTCAGGGACCAAAATGTGATTTTTCCGCTTTGAAATGGAATGTTTTTTTATTTGTGAAGTATGGGATGAATGCGTGAATGCGCACAACATCACAACATAATCTGTTCATGATATGCTTCACATCATTGGGTGCATACAGTCCTAAGGGATAGATTCTATAGGCTATGACGCAAATAGAGAATAGGCTTATAAAGGGACCCTTGAACCTTGAGCATGGATATACCTAACCACATGTGAAACAAGGAGTTTTGCGTGGGTCCAACAGTACGCATGCCCATGGGCCATCCCCAAAAGGATTAGGGATGGTTTGCGGTAATAGGGAGGACGCTTTGGCTATCCGTTGACATAATCAAAGAGACCTGCCGATCAGCACTACTTGCTATCCAGACTCAGAAGTTTGAACAGAGAGAGAAGAAATTCATTTGAAATTCATTTTTTTTATGCAATGGAGAAAAGGATTCTCAATCGTGCAAATAAATCAACAAATTAAAAATGTTTTAATTTAGTTGTACAATCAAGTTCAAATTCTCCATATCCCGTATTCTTAAAGAAAGAATACTGGATTTTTTTCTGTTGGGGTACCCTGCAAAACAAAGCATAGTAAATAATACCCTAAAGAAGGGCGGATTAGTTTACACAACAATTGTAGTCCACTTTATGCAAAATGATTACATAATTCCCCAGTGAAGTCGCCAAACTGTGAACCCCTCCCCAAAACATCAAAAATGCATATGAATGCATGTGACTAAGGAAGAAATGCACGTGATGTGTGAGTCGCCACCTTGTTTAATTATTTTAGGGTAAACTAGGAAAAAACCCTAAGTGACTCCAATTTTAATTAACCTAATTAATAGATTAATTAACCCAATGTTTAAGGCATGGTCTACGAACCCGAGGTGGATCCCGAGACTATGTCATGCTGGTGAACTAACCAAAGAATGAATGCTTTGCAGGGTGATTAATGTAATTGGACCAATGAAATGTTTATGTGATTTTGACTTGCCGCTCGGGGTTAAATCCCAAACGTGCCTACGTACTTCCGTTTGAATGGAAGATCAAAGTCCACGTAGTTCGATGTGCCTTTTTAAAAGGGCTTTGAATGGGGATGCTTTATGCATGGGTGTGTGTATGCTTCGTGCATTTTGTTTAGGCATTTTGCCTGAAAATTGATTGATTTTTAGGCATTTGATGCCAAAAATGTCGATTTTAATGGCTTTTAGCCAAAAAGATTGATTTAGGCAATTGTTGCCAAAAATTGATGTGATTTAGGCAATTTATTGCCAAAAATTGGTTAGGCGATTTGTCGCCAAAGTGATTAAGGCATTTGTGCCAAAAGTTGGTATTGGAAGGCGTTTAGCCAAAAGATTTAGGCAATTTGTTTGCCAAAAGTGATTATTCGGGCGTTTGTCGCCAGAATGACTTATTTAAGGCTTTTAGCCAAAATGAATTGATTTAGGCAATTTTTGCCAAAAGTTGATGTGATTTAGGCGATTGTCGCCAAAATGATTGTTTGAAGGCTTTTAGCCAAAAGATTGATTAATTCTAAGGCATTTTGCCAAAGCTTCTGATTTAAGCGATTTGTCGCTAAAAAGTGGTTAATCTAATTTATAGGCAATTTGTTCGCCAAAAATTGATTGAACCGTGGGCAATTTGTTGCCAAAATGTGGTTGATTTAATTGTAGGCAATTTGTTGCCAAAACATGATTGATTAAGGCTTTTTAGCCACAATTATTGATTAATTGGACTTAAGCCAGATTTGTTCGAAATAAGGGCGATTATACCATAGCTATTAATTAACTAGGTATTTTAAGCCAATATTGTCGAGTTTAGGCTTTAATACCATGATTATTTATTAACCGGGCATTTAGCCTAAACTTATCTATTTGAGGCAGTTCATTTGCCTAAAGATGTCATGAATGCATTTATCCAGTTATAGAATTATTAGGAGTAGAAGAGAAGAATGTATGAAATGCTAAAATTAAATAGGCAGAGTTTAGTTCATGTACCTGATTTAATCGACGACCACTTCTTAACTCCAGGTTAAGCTCCTCGTTAAGGGAATATTAATTAATTTTAATTTTAATGACCAAATAACAAAGCAAGAAAAATAATAAAAATAAAAAATGCAGAAAAGCAGTAAAGAATCGCAAGGAGCGTAAGGGAGAAGGAGCGTCCGTCAACACAGACTGAGTGAGTAAAAACGGAGGCCCCGGGGCCAATTTTATAGGAAAAAAAGGAGACCCGAGGGCGGTCCTGCCCGCCCTCGAGGGCGGGCGTGCCCGCGTCAGGGGGCGGGCGCGCCTACCCCTTGGTGGCGGGCAGGCCCGCCCTTGAGGGCAGGCGTGCCCGCCCCAGAGGGGGCGGGCTGGACCGCCCTTGAGGGTAGGCTGGCCCGTGTGCTTGTTTTCTCGTTCCGGAGGCTTTTTCGGGAGTTTCGGACCTCCGACAAATATTCCGGGACTAGTTCCGCGATCCTCGTAATTTTCCGGACATTTCAAGTACCATATTGGCATACTTTCGGTGAACTTCCAAAATGGCCTTTGGTCCGGTCGGACCGTTTGCAGTCCGGGAAAATTGACTCTTTGAGCCTCAAAATTTGGGTATTGACAGGCTACTGCAGCCGCTGCCGCCGGCGATAGCGGCTACTGCCGCCTTTGAGGGCGGCCGCCATCGCCGCGGCCGGGAAAACTAGGTTTTAGAGCCTCAAAATTTGAGTATTCACAGCGTCCGGCTGTGCCAACATGGGCTCCAACCCCTGCATCCTCTATAGACAAATATAGGATCAGAGGTTCTCCTGGTCTAGGCGAACGCGGCACCGGTGGATTCATCAAATACCTCTTTATGTGATCAAAGGCTTTTTGGCAGTCCTCATTCCACTTAACTGGCTGATTCTTCTTAAGTAGCTTGAAAATCGAAGCACAAGTGATGGATAGCCTAGAAATAAACCTGCTGATATACTGAATTTTATCCAAGAAGCTTCTCACCTGACGTTCTGTTCTTGGCGGTTCCATATCCTGAATGGCTTTTATTTTGTCTTATCAACCTCAATCCCATTAGGTCCTACAACAAAACCTAACAACTTCCCTTTTGTTACTCCGAATACGCACTTTTTGGGATTGAGTCTTAGGTTGTACTGTTTAACCCATGCAAAGAACTTTTCTAGCATCTCTGCATGCTCTTCCTGCGTTCTTGTCATATCACCATATCATCTACATATACTTCCAATCCTTTATGGATCATATCATGAAATAATGTTGTAGCCATTCTCTGATATGTTGCCCCGGCGTTCTTCAGTCCAAATGGCATCACTCTATAACAGAAAGTCCCAAAATCCGTGGTGAAGGCAGTCTTATGCTTGTCAACTAAGGCCATCAGTATTTGATTGTATCCGGAGAATCCATCCATGATAGAATAACATCCCATTCCGGTAGCACTGTCAATCAAAACATCTATGTGCGGAAGTGGAAAGTCATCTTTAGGTGAGGCTTTGTTTAGGTCCTTGTAGTTAACACAGACTCTTATCCTTCCATCTTTCTTCAGCACGGGGACTATATTGGCCAGCCAGTTCGGATAATGTACTACTTCTAAGAATCCTGCATCCAACTGTTTCTGGACCTCGGCCTTGATCTTATCCTGCCATTCTGGTCTGACCCGTCTCCTCTTTTGCTTCACTAGCTTAATACTTGGGTCAGTAGAAATGAAGTGTTCTGCGATTGATCTGTCGATTCCTGGCATGTCTTCATAGCTCCAAGCAAATACCTCTGAATTTCTCTTAATACATTCTTGAAGATCCTATCTAAGTTCAGGTTTAAAGTCCGATCCGATTTCGATTATTTTAGGATCTTCGGTGGTGCTTAAGTTAAATGCAAAATGATGCAATGCATTTATGTCAAATATGCGTGTGGTATATAATCAATGCCATGAACATGACAATCAGGAAAACAAGAAAACAAATAGTCAAAATTCACTTCCATTGATTGAAATAATAAAGGGAAACCATCCAAATTGTTCTCAAAACAAAAATCAGAAAAATAAAAGACAGGATTAATAGCCTGCTCAATACAGTCATTGCAACTGTTCTTTATTGCTTGAATTACTTCATCTGCATCTGCATCTTCTTTTGCTTCCGGGGTACCTTCTGCTTTGGCCTCTCCATGCTCTGCCATCTTCATCACCTTCCTCTCTGCTTCTTTAGCATCTTCAGCTACTAGTACTGACTGGAGGATCCTTGCCTTAGCTTTCTGCTCTTGCACCATCTTGGAAGCTTCATCCCCAATCCCCAAGAAATCTTCAAACTCCGATATCTTCTTTGAGCATTCAATGCCATTGCTTGTTTGAACCATACTCACCATGAATTGAGTGCCTTCAACCAACTGTTCGAAGGAAGGTTCAGGAGACTTGATCAACTGCTCAGCAAAGTCTGTCATGAAAATTTCCAGGCCAGGGTAGGTCTTTCCTCTACTCTGAAATTCCCCTGAAGCCTCTGGGACAAAGAAAATCTGATTCAGACCTGGCTCTCTAACTGGAGACTGGATCTCATATTTCTCCTTCTTTCTGTTCTCTGAATACCCCAGCCCACGTCGGTCTTGTTGTCCATGTACTAACGACAGAGGTTCAAACCTTCCTTGTAACTCTCGGCGTAGCCCTTTGCCATACTATTTTTCCCCCGGAAATGCGAAATCTGGTTCTATTTTTGATGTTATTATTTTGTTTTGGAAAAAGAGGTGATAAAACCTTTTGGATATGCGATGCCGATAGATCGGTCTTATAAATCATTTTAGTCGTCACCCATTATTTCGGCAATGGGACCGTTTCCAATTTTTATTTTATAAAAGTGACTCCTTTTAACCCGTTTTATTCAAGGTCGAACTATTTAAAGAAAACTGGTCAGGCGTACCAAGTACGATTCTAGGTAAGGGAATTAGGTACGTCGGCCCGTTGGAAGCCGATGCCTGGGAAACCGGCCTCTTTTAACCTACGATTTCTAATTGATTTTATTTTAGAAAAGCCAATTATTTAAACCCAACCCGAACAAATCGAACCGAGTTCCTATGTAGAAAATTATTTAATCGTCCCAAATAAGTTCATCCATTGCATCCATTTATAAATTAAGCATCACATCCATCATTCATCCACCATACATATCAAATAAAATTAAAAGACCCGCTCTTGCCTTATGGTTAAAGGCGGGCCACAAACCGAGTTTAATAATAACACGAATAATGAACAATAAGAAATAAATCCTAAAAAAAGAAAAATCTCATAATCACCAATAATTAATTGATTTGGTTTGATTAAGACTCAATTTGCCCATTATTGATCATTTTCCGGATTGAGATTAAAATCTACTTAATGAGATAAGATTAAGACAAAATAATAAAAATAAACTGAAACTGGGAGACAGTCGCGTCACGCAGCTGTTCAGTGGAAGAACAGTCGCGTGGCGCAGCTCTTGTCTTTTATTCTGGAACTTGTAACAGTTGCGTCACGCAGCTGTTCTATGAAGAACAGTCGCGTGATGGAACTCTATCATTCATGCTGGAACTTAGAACAGTCGCGTCACGCGGGTGTTCTATGAAGAACAGTCGCGTGACGGAACTCCTACTTACGTGACGGAACTCCTACTTACGTGACGGAACTGTTTGTGACTTATTCCAAATCCTCAGGTTTATTGATTATTTATTCAAGATATCATGTTAAATACAAATATGAGAATAAAAATACATACTGAGTATATAAACAGCTGCGTCACGCAGGTGGTCCAGTCCGACTCAAGGGCTTTTGGACATGAACAGCCGCATCACGTAGGTAGTAGCTGCGTGACGCGGCTGCTCTGGTCCGTAACTACCTTTCAAACTACTCTTTTTTACGTTTCTTTTTTGTCCAAAGTGATTAGAACAGACCCAGAAAGGTTCAACAATAGGCAAACTTACGTTTTATCAATGGCAAATCAATTAAACAATATGAAAATGAGATTTTTAAGAGATAAAATGCTAGAAATGAAAAAGAAAAGTTAGAATCGTTACCTAGCCCTCAGATTTGAGGATTGCATACACTGAGATTGATTTAGAGACGTTGTTCCACGATTCCAGAAGTGTGGTTATCGAACTTTTCACAGAATCAAATGTTTTCTCTCTTTTTCTCTTTTTCTCTTCTTATATTTTTTATATTTTTTTGATTTCAAAACTAAATGGTTAGTGATTTGATCTTCCTCAAGTTTACTCACTTGAGTTCTTGGGGAAGAAAACCTAGCCGTTTTAATCAAAAACTTAAATTTTTAGCTTTAGGATTTTTAGAGAAAAAATAAGATAAAGTGCAAAAGTCCTGTTTTTGCTGTAAAATGTTGTATTTATATGGCTAGGGCAACAGGGCAGTCGCGTCACGCGGGTAGAAGCTGCGTGACGCACCCGTAAGATGCGTGACGTGACTTACTTTTCGTACAGTTGCTGCGTATCCATACAAACAGTGCAGGCCGTTGCACGGGCACGCGCCAGAGGTGTCAGTCCTGTTAGAGCTGCGTGACGCAGCTAAGAGTGCCGTCACGCAGGTATAAGCTGCATGACGCAGCCCTAACACAGGTCAGGCTCCTTTGGGCGGTTTGGTTCAATTTTTGGTTCAAGCACTTCTGGTTTATCGTGATACCTTATCCCTTGTCCTCATATCATCATCGGGTCAGGTGGAGGCATAAAATTACGCGTCACCAGTTTGCCCCCCAACTTTATCATTAATTGTATAAACGATTAATGTTAAAGTGGTCCATTGACGCGCCTTCTATCAGGCAATCATCTCTGAAGCTCGGTTTGATCGGCTTCGTCGGTTTCCATCCAACATGTGAATGACTTCAAAGCTCGGTTTGATCGGCTTGGAAGACATCTTTGGGGCTCGGTTTGATCGGCTTGAAGGACTTTGAATGTTTGTTCACCTTCTCAACTCGGTTTGATCGGCTTCGTCGGTTCCCTTAGAATCTGAAGGGGCATCCTCGAAGCTCGGTTTGATCGGCTTGAAAGATGTTGATTTGATGACAAAGTCTTCGAAGCTCGGTTTGATCGGCTTGAAGAGCTTTGATCTGGCCACCTACTCAGCTCGGTTTGGTCGGCTTTGTCGGTTTAGAAAAGGCATCCTTGAGGCTCGGTTTGATCGGCTCGAAAGACGTTGATTTTACCCTGGTAAACTTCGCAACTCAACATCATTGACTGGGGAAGAAATCCCGAACAGCTTCGCAATACATCATCACTAATCGGAAATTGAAATTGTACTGATTAGCTTCGCAATGCACCATCACTAATCAGTAAGACCTATCAACTTCGAGAAACCATCACCGGTTGGCCTGAAAAATTGTTCACCACAAGAAAAAGAGCAATATCCGTGTTGCGTCTCTATTGAGTTCCCGCAAGTATACGGATCGCAACGTAGTAATAAAAGATCGATCCCACGAGGAACGGGTTGAATACACTTTACTACTTTACTCTTAATAGTGTGTTTACAGAAATAAATACAAAAGTGATTGATATCTATTTATACTAAGACTAATATTTAATTAAATTAAAAGACAAGTGTATAGTTAAATATTTAGAATAATTAATTATAAAGACAAGTGTGTAGTAAAATACTTAGATTAATTGATCATACACAGGATTTTCCTTCTCTATGCAAAAGCTTGTAATATGCAATAAAGAATTCTTTAATTACACATGGTATGATGTAATTCAACTTTTCAGTATAGAATTATACTATCTATTATAAGTACTTATACTTATAATAAAAACCTTACTTTGTTAAATATTAAACCTAATTCTTATTCTTTGATTATTTCAATAAGATAGATTTAATTCCAACAGAAATAAGTGAAATATGCATATGTAAATTCAACTCAATGAATTAAATCTCTTTGATCTTTACTAAATTATTTCCTTCTGAGAATATAATCTAGTAACTTTGATTAAACAAAGACCAAAAGATAACTTAAAGAAATTTTATTGAATACTACCAATTAGATATTGTTGCTTTGCATAGAAGAGTTATGAAGAACAACATACAATAAGTCTGTAAAACAAGAGAAAGAATGAATCTAACTCAGGCCTCTTGGAGGGCGTCACACCTCGAGGGACTTCTTGGTGTTTCTTGGCACAATCAATAACAAGTGACTCTCGTCAATCTTGTTCTAAGTACTACTAACACACTCTCTTAATACAATCTAAGTATTTTGTGAATCTAATTCTGAATAATAATCAATTCTGTATATATTTTGTAGCTTCACTTTGATTGCTATTTATAGAAGAGAAGAGTGATGGTGGTGTTGATTGGCCAAGAGGTGCTTAAGGTGACTTCTCATGGGAAGAGTCCCGACCCCTGCATAAAAAGATATGATTTTCTGATGAAAAGGCAGCAAACACGTCTCCTGGAAATCTCGACTCGCGCTCGCGCTGTTGAAAGTCACGCTCGCGACTTATGCTCCAGATGCTTCTGCCTCTCAAGAGTGATTTACGCGCGCGCGAAGATGAAAGTCGCGCTCGCGTCTTTTGCTGGAAAACCTTCTGTCTCTCAAAGGTGCTTTCTCGCGCTCGCATAGATGCATATCGCGCTCGCGTCTTTTGGTCCAATCGCTTCTGTTACTCAGATCTGCTTGTCGCGCCCGCGTAGATGCATATCGCGCTCGCGACTTCCTTTCCTGGGTGTTAGTTGCGCGCGCGACTTCTGGTAGCGCTCGCGACTTGGGCGTGTTTTCTTTGTTGCGACCTGCTCCGCGACGTGAGGGCTGGATTTAAAGGTTTCTTCCATTCTTTCAACTTGTTTTGGTCTTCTTTTGTATAAAACAAAGCTTTGCTTCAACTTTGTACCTGGAAATTACTTTAAAGCAAAACAACACGAACAAACGTAAAATATAGAAAACAATCATGCATTCATGCAATTTATATTGAAATAACATAACAAGATTTGCCCGCTTTGCGAGGCTATCAATCCGTATGCAAACGAACCTTGCCTCTTGTTAGAAAAATATCAGAACATCACATGTTCCCATGCATTAATTATGAAAAAGGATTCGTATTAAGGTAAAAGGTTATACTTTTGCCCCCAGTCTGGAATTCCGGGCTAGGACCAAAAATATCCACCTTTGTAGGCATATTCTTAATTATTTTGCAAAAATTTTAACAAAAATTTCGGCATAGTTTAACAAAAATTTCGGCATGAACGATTTAACAGAGAATTCGTTATCTGCATTTTCGAGTATACCTTTTATGATATAATGGTTGAAAGGAAACTTACTTGAGGGTAATCTGGCAATTTGATGCTCCTGCCCCCTGTGCAATGAGTAGACAAAAATTGTTGAAGTGTACGGGCCGCACATCGACGTCAAATTGTCGAAGTGGACCATTGTGGGCTTTTTGAAATGGGCCGTGTGGGCCTGTTGGTCTCGGAAAGAGGTAACGGGCCCAAAGCTCTTTTTGGGCTTGGAAGAATGGGCCTAGGCCCAACCTGCTCGCTATAAGTAACATTTATTCTTAATCGATTCAGTTTCACTTATCACAAACCCTAAGCAATTGAGAATTCTCTAAACTTTCAACCAAAAAGATATCTCAAATTTCCGAAATCCCTGCCTCTGCTTACACTCCTGAGATGGAGACCCTCGGGGCCCTACCCGATATCCCGACCTTTGACGGCGAACCAGTGCCGGTGAGCCAGAATCAGCTAACCCCTGGGACACGACCATTGCAGCTTCTGCCGTTGCCGAGTACGGAGTTCCTGGTTAGGTACGAGACGAGCCGAATGCGCGGCTTTCAATCCGAGGTAAGTAAAAAATTCCTTTCTCTCTCTTTTTTTTTTGTTTTTTTTTTATACTGCTTTTGATCCATAGTTGTAGCTATAAGACTACATTTTGAAGTTTATGCCTGCGTCAACAGTCGCGTCACGCAGGTAGGAGCTGCATGGCGCAGCTGTTCTTGAATGAACAGTTGCGTGACGCAACTGTTCGAGGCGCCAGAAACCCTAGCTTACCTTGAACCTTAGAATCGACCCTTTCTATTGCATTAAAACTTAATTTGTTGACATTTGATTGTTGGTAGCTCTAGGTGACTTGATTTTGCCCTGAAAATTGCATGAAAACAACACAGATATAATGAAATTAGATTGAAATTGAATTACTGCGTACCTTCGATAGTTGCGTCACGCAGCTATTCTTTGGAAGAACAGTTGCGTGACGCGACTATTCATCAACGAGTAAAAGTCTTGAACAGTTGCGTGACGCATCTATCAAGATGCGTGGCGCGACTTCGTGGTTGCGTGACGCGACTGGGGAGTGGCGTGGCGCGAGTGCTGAGGTGCGCTACGCAGCTGTGCTTCTGAGTACGCGACTTGGTTCAAGTTGCATGATGCAACTGTGTAGACGCGTGACGCGGTTTTGTAGTTGCGTGACGCAGCTACGGTTCAAACCGAAACTTGGGTTTTTATTTTTCCTGCCATAGAAGAAGATAAATAATTGTTAGTATCGTACTTATTGAAATTGAAAATTTTCCTTACAGGTTAATCTGGGCAAGGCCCGCTCGGGTGGATCAGCCACTGATGCTTCCGCCTTCTGGGATTTATTGGACCCTCCTATGCGGGCTCGAGTTGTTGCTACTGGCTTCGGGGATTACGCTGCAGGATTGCGCCTCACGCAGCCTCGTTTCCTGCCCGCTATGCGATATGCATTGATGGAGCGGTGGAACGATTGTACTCACACCTTCATCTTCGGGTTCGGCGAGATGACCCTGACGCCCGTGGACTATGCTGCCATCACTGGTCTACGCTTCACTGGCCCGGTTCCCCCGCTGGATGCTCGGTATCAGACGGCCACTCTCGGGGCCCAGCTGGTCCGTTCCTTGCTCGGTGTCACCTCACAGACTCGGTACACCGTGCAGGGATGTATGTCCTATGAGATGGTCTTCCGGTTCTGGGCCGAGAGGATCAGGACTCGTTTGGAGGCTTGGAGGGAGCTGCCGGAGGAGGCCCGACCTGCTGCTCCTACGTATACTCAGGAGGAGAGGGACCAGGCTGCTCGGTCCTTCTTATTCTACATCATCTCATCCCAGCTGTTATGCACCTCGCAGAATAAGGGAGACCCGGCGGTGCTGGCATGTCTTCGAGATCTGAGCCAAGTCGGGTCCTTCGACTGGGCCACACTCGATTTGGCTCATCTCTATCACGGTCTGGATGTGTGGACCCGTGGTAGCGGTGAGTCGAACTGGCTGTTCATCCAGCCTCTGGAGGTAACATTCTTTCACTCTTCGGCTTCTTATTTGCCATTCTCAACTGTTCAACTAATTGATGTTATTTCTTTCTTTGCTGCAGGTATGGTCCTACGAGTATTGCATCTATCCTGGCAATCCGAGTGGCGACTCTCCGGTCGAGTCTAGGAGGATTCCTCGCTATCTGGCCCACTATCATCACACTTATGCCAGTGGCGAGGATCCCGAGTACTGGCGGAGCTTCCTTAATGACCGGGAGCTGTTTGATGTGAGTATAGAAAGAACCTCTGAATCTTTAGCTTATCTTCTTTTCTCCTTTTATTTTAATACACAACAAATACTGATTTCTCCTTCTTTTGTAGCTGTCCTTAACTCCATGGGACTGCGAGGCCTGGCGGACCTACCCGGGCCGGGAGGTGGCTGAGTTGCACACCCAGTCAAGACTGCTGATGCGAGGATACTGGGCCGACCGGTACTTCCTAGGAGAGAGAGTTTTTGACACTCCGGTAGCTCCATCACAGGGGAGGGTGCCTCATGCCCCTCCTCGGCATATGTGTCTGCTGGAGGGCTTGACCCGGGAGGACTTGGAGGTAGAGTACAGAGGCTTCTCGGCGAACGATTTCCTGTCCGCCAGTGACTTCCCCTCTTACTTTGCCTCTCGGATACAGGCGCGGCTTCCCGAGATCCTTGAGTATACTCAGGTAACTTTTCTGATCTTCTGTCTTATTTACTGTTATTACTGTTTTCACTGTTTCAGATCACTAATATCATCATTTCCCCTGTAACTGAATGCAGGAGCGGAAGACGCATAAGACTGCGGCTTACTATCGGGCAGAGGCAGCGACTGAGGTAGGTGGCACAGCTGCTCCGGCTAGACCGGCCGGTGTAGTACTAGGGGATGTCCCGTTCCCACCGAGTATGGAGGTGGTGTTGGATCCTAGTCTAGGTTTGGGATTTGGCATCGTTATTCCTGCTGATCCTCGGCAGGCTCCTCCTCCGGTGCAGCTGGACCCTGAGCATGCTACACATGTAAGTCATAAATCGAATTTACAAAGTTAGAAGCATTTTACCTGAGTAATCTTTTAATGGATGTTTCTTGTTTGCAGGTGCCAACCCAGAGATATCAGGAGATCTGCCAGCGGTTCGGGTTTGCCCGATCCTACATTGGTCGGCTGTACTCCGAGCGACATGAGCTGGTATGAATTTTACACACATTTACCTTTTTGCTTCTTATTATTTGGTAAACTTTCTTACACATGTCTGCTTTTACAGGAGCTGGAGAATGGGAGGTTGCGGAGGCGTCAGTCCCATCAGTCCAGCGCTGTGAGCCAACTCCAGGCGGAGGTAGAGCGGCTTCGGACGAGGCTGGAGGTTGAGGGCATCCCGCTCGACTCTTCTGAGGAGAATGAGGATGGCTCTTCTTCCGATGATGCACCATCGTCTCCACCCCCTGCGGCTGCTGCTGGTCCGAGCCGTAGGCGGCGGTAGTCCTGCTCCGCGTCTCAGCCATTTTTGACATTTTTAAACATTTTGAACATTTAGTAGCATTATTTTATTTTTTTGATGGTTGTACAGTTACATCATTATCATTATTTTATTATTATATTTTTCTTTGGTATTATTTACATTTTTATAATATTTTTCTTTTATTATATTGTTGTATGTGTTTATATTTTACAACTGTGAAGTCTTATTCCTGCAAAAATAAAACACAAATACAAAAACACGAAAAAGAGGATGGTGTCCCGTTTATTTGCAAAAATGGTCCACCTTGTTAGTGGTCCATGAACCAGTTTATTATAAATGAAATAAATAAAATAAAATAATGGACTTAAAATGAAATATCACAAGAATCAATCAATAAATAACAGTGGATCGTGTCACCTACCTGACAGGGCGATTAACACGGTCATAAAGATTCAATCTCCTTATTGTACAAATCGTCCTTCTTATTGATCAATGCGGACTTGAATGCTTACCGACCCAAGCAGTCCATACATGATTGTTCTTCTAACTACCTCTGACATTGGACATTAAGTCGAGTGATGACAATGTTCCGCCCATCGGTCCCTTCACTCTTCTATAAATGGGGGTTTCACTTCGCACCTCCTTCACATCCAACATTCGACACAGACCAGTCTCTCGAATAATCCTTTTTCATGGCCTTCAGAAGCCAAGTCTAATCCTTCGTCCAATCCATCTCTGATGACTTATGGCAGATTCACCCTATGGATCAACTTGCCTGGTTAAGATATTTCAAAGACCTAAAACCTAACCATGGCTTCTTGTCTTGGCTCGTTACTCATTTTAATCCGAACACCATGGTTTTCTGATTTGAAGACTCTGAAGTGACTCCGACCTACGAGGAAATGTGTGCCGTGATGGATCATCATCCTGAACAAAATGAAGCTCCGGCCTTGCCCCCAGGTCCTAGATATAATCCAGCTGAGATCGCGGCCTTGTGTCCGGTTTATCTCCCTGATGGCATAAACACGGATCAGGGTCTTCCTTTAAAGCCTTTTCTCAACAAGGTTCTGTCCATGAATGTGGATCCTTCTTGGATTCGAGCTTGTTGCTGAATGTGTATGTCCTGAAGAACCGTCAACCCGGAATTGGAGATTTTCGACTTCTGACAGTTGTTCGCGACATGCAACTGTACCATCGTACTGTCTTCATGATGATTATGGGAGAAACGATGTGTTGGGCCAGGGACATCGCCCTTCATATCACCAATTTCAATATTCATCATCGCGGTTGTCCAATATTGCTGCAGGCCTGGGCTTTAGACAAGTTAAGTCTACTTCTTCCGGTCCCTGCTCGTTTGATTCCAACCTATGGTCTTGCCAACTTTCGGTCTCGGACTCGAGGACATTTTGACTTTGGGGATAACCCAACAATTTAGTGGATTTGTCCCTGGTGGAGGATCAGGCTGGTTACTACTGCAAGCATGAACCTCAATTATGTGTTGTATGCTAGTCTAGACCGTTCCATGGCCTATTTCCCCGATAGGATCAGCCGTCAATACGGTATGATGCAGCGCGTTCCCAGAGTCCATAACTTCGAGAGCGGTCTGATAACATCACATCTGTTGACCAATTTGGCTGACCGTTGGCGAAGTCGAAACACTGTGTATTTAGATGAAGGAACGATGTAGGATACCGTGACACCCGCATATGTCAACTGGTTCTTTACCCCACAATGATGTCATGCCCTGTGAAGATTGGCCTTTGCTGATAGGCCCTACTAGGATAAGTTGTTGTCTTTTCTTTTCCTTTTGTACCCGGGTCATGAGTTTTTATTTAAATGTATCTGCTTTTCTTTCAATTGATGACCTTGATGGCTCTGTCTTTATTAATTTCTGCTTCCTGCACACATGAATCAACAACATACAACAAACTTTTTCCTTCGAAATTATTTGCTGTGTTAGTTATTTGGGCCTCCTGCCCTTGGATTAATAAATGAAAGCTCATGAAGAAGAGGTTATTACGCTTGGAAACAACAAAGAATGGAGTGACTGTTTTATTACCTGCACAAATCAAACAAAAATAACAAATGTAACTCCTTTATATATGCATGAACCTATGCAAGTGCTAAGGTTTATTCATGGTTTTATATTGATCTTTCCAGGGAAATTACTGAGAAAATGGTGCTCGTCCCTCTGATCAACGTCTTAAAAGAGTTCATTGTTTAGGCAGGGCCAACAGCCAGAACATCTTAGCTCAAATGAGTCGATCTTGGATCAAATAAGCAGAGAGGAAGGTTTTGCATCCTTCGACCATAACCCCGGAACAGGAAGAAAAGTTTTGAACTTCAAATCTTTTATTAATCTTTCTTCTTTTCAACATTATACAGAAGTAAAGAAAGTTTATTCTAGTACAATGGTCATTTGCTCTAACTACTCGATTTCCTATTCTCCTTCAAGTCGGGTTGATGGCGTTGAGCAACCAATCACACATTTATCACGAACGCATGACATGATTTCTGCATTTAAACTAAGCACCACGCGTTGATCCTGAATATTTTATTTTATATATTTTGTTTTTATTTTATTTTATTTTATTTTTTTATGCTCTAACTTTTGCCTAGGCCGCCCTTTCGGGTTTTCAACCTAGCGAGCTTAATTCTTGCCTAAGTCGCCCTTTCGGGTTTTCAACTTAGCTAAAGATTTTTTTTTTTTCGAAATCATCATTTCAGACGTAGAATCTTTTCATTTGGTCTTGATTGACAATTCGATTGACAGGTTCTCCTTCCATGGTGATTAATTCAGCGGCTCCTTTTGCTAATAGTTTGTGAACTCTGAACAGTCCATGCCAGTTGGGTTTAAATTTCCCACCAGGATGATTCTGGGCTTCGTGATCCAATAATTTGATCAAAACTAGATCTCTGTTCCTTACTGCCCTTGGATGTACTCGTTTATTATAGAAACGAGCAATTCTTCTTTTTCTCATTTGATCCTGGAATCGAGCATTCAGTCTTTTCCCGTCTAAGAGTGCCAAATCTTCATATCTCTTCTTGACCCATTCCTCTTCGGTCAGACCAGCTTCTACCAAAACCCTGAGAGACTTCTTTTCGAGCTCTATCGGTAACACTGCCTCCATTCCGTATACAAGTTTGAAAGGAGAAGCTCCGTTTACTGATTTGAATGCAGTGCGATGCCCCCAGAGCGCGAAAGGAAGTTTCTCAGCCCAGCTTCTGTACCTTTCACACATCTTTGACAGGATTCTTTTGATCTCCTTATTCGCAGCTTCTATTGCACCATTAGCCTGAGGGCGATAAGGAGAAGAATGGTGATGCTCAACCTTGTATCTATAAAGCAATTGGCCAACATCTGCCTGGAAATGAGAACCATTATCTGTAACTATGTGATGGGGAACACCATAGCGATAGAAAATGTTCTGTTCAATGAATCTAGCCACATGCTTGGCGGTTAAAATCTTGTAAGATTGAGCCTCAATCCATCTAGAGAAGTAGTCAACTGCAACCAATATATACTGATGGCCGTTGGATGCTGCTGGTGAAATTTTGCCGATGACGTCTATACCCCATGCACAAAAAGGTCAGGAAGGAGTTGTCGGATGAAGTTCAACAGCAGGTAAGTGGCTTTTATTGTCATGGTATTGGCAAACTCTGGAATGACGCACATACTGAACACAGTCACCTTCCATCTTCATCTAGAAATAACCCTGCCTCATGATTTTTCTTGCTAGGCTCATGCCGCTTAAATGAGTACCGCAAACTCCTTCATGCACCTTCCTCATTATGTCTTCTCCTTCTCTCTTGCTCACACATCTCAGCAACATTCCATCCCAAGCTCTTCTGTAGAGTTCACCATCGGCTAGAACATAATTTAGAGCCATTTTTCTGAGAACTGCACAGTCTTCTTTCATAGCATCATCAGAAAAAGTACCGTCTTTCATGTACCTCAGGATATCCATGAACCATGGTTCATCCTCTGACTCTATCTGGTTCACCAAATGTTCTTTATAGCACGGGATATTGGCTGTGGTAATGATAAATGGCTTCTTCAGAACCTTGCTCAAATCCTGCCAAGCCGATGCTAAGTTTGCCAAGGCGTCTGGAATTCTGTTATAGGTTCTTCCTATGTGAGTGAAAGTGATCTTCTCGAATAGTGCTGCTTTCTTCAACAAGTACTCAACATAGGGCTTCAGTCTTTCTTCCTCTACCTTCCATCTCTCGTTAGCATGTTCAATAACCAATAACGAATCTCCTATTACTTCAACCTCCTTAGCACCGGATGCAAGGAGAGCTTCCATCCCCATGATGCATGCTTCATATTCCGCCATGTTATTAGTGACTGGGAACAACAGCCTCTTGCACATCGTAGTAACCTCGCCATTAGGTGCTTCAATTACGATACCAGCTCCGGCTCCATTTCTGTTGGTTGATCCATCAAAATACAATTTCCAAGCTCCTGTTTCGATACATAGTAAGTGCTCATCTGGAAACTCCAATTCCCAAGGTTCATCACTTGCAATTGGATTTTTTGCCAGGAATTCTGCTACAGCCTGACCTTTGACTGTTTTCTTCGTTAGAAATTCTGCATCCACGCTAGACATCTGAATTAACCACTTAGACAACCGTCCCTCTAGAGTAGGCATTTTCTGCAAATACTTCAGAGGATCAATTTTGGAGACAAAAGTGACCTTAAAGGAATCAAAGTAAGGCCGCAACTTCTTTATCGACCATACTACTGCCATGCATATTTTCTCCACCAAGTTGTACTTCTCCTTTGTAGGCAGTAGTTTCTTGCTAACGTAATAAATGGCCTTTTCTACTCCAGCGGCGTCCGGCTGTACCAACATTGCTCCAACTCCTGCATCTTCTATAGATAGATACAAAATTAGAGGTTCTCCTGGTCTTGGTGAACTGAGCACCGGTGGATTCATCAAGTATTTCTTTATGTGGTCAAAGGCCTTCTGGCAGTCCTCATTCCACTTGACTGGCTGATTCTTCTTCAGTAGCTTGAAAATTGGAGCACAGGTGATGGATAACCTCGAAATAAACCTGCTGATATACTGAATTTTACCCAGGAAGCTTCTCACCTGCCGTTCTGTTCTTGGCGGTTCCATATCCTGAATGGCTTTTATTTTGTCGGGGTCAACCTCAATCCCGTTAGGTCCTACAACGAAACCTAACAACTTCCCCTTCGTTACTCCGAATACGCACTTCTTGGGATTGAGCCTCAAGTTGTACTGCTTGACCCGTGCGAAGAACTTTTCCAACATATCTGCATGTTCTTCCTGTGTTTTTGTCATGATCACCATGTCGTCCACATATACTTCTAACCCTTTATGGATCATATCATGAAACAATGTGGTAGCCATTCTCTGGTATGTTGCCCCGGCATTCTTCAATCCAAATGGCATTACCTTATAGCAAAATGTTCCAAAATCCGTGGTGAAGGCCGTCTTGTGCTTATCCACTAAAGCCATCAGTATTTGATTGTATCCGGAGAACCCGTCCATAATAGAATAACATCACATTCCGGCAGCGCTATCGATCAAAATGTCTATGTGCGGAAGTGGAAAGTCATCTTTAGGTGAGGCTTTATTCAAGTCCCTGTAATCAACACAGACCCTTATCCTCCCATCTTTCTTCAGTACCGGGACTATATTCGCCAACCATTCCGGATAGTGAACTACTTCTAAGAATCCTGCATCCAACTGCTTCAGGACTTCAGCTTTGATCTTGTCTTGCCATTCTGGTCTGACCCTTCTCCTTTTCTGCTTTACTGGCTTAACAATCGGATCAGTAGGAATGAAGTGCTCTACTATTGATCTGTCGATCCCTGGCATGTCCGCATAGCTCCAGGCAAACACCTCTGAATTTCTTTTGATACATTCTTGAAGATCCTGTCTGAGCTCAGGTTTAAAGTCTGATCCGATTTCGATTATTTTAGGATCCTCAGTGGTGCTTAAATTAAATGCAAAATGATGCAATGCATTATGTCAAATATGCGAGTGGTGTAATCAATGCCATGAACATGACAATCAGGAAAACAAGAAAACAATTAGTCAAAGTTCACTTCCATTGATTGAAATAAAAGAGGAAAACCATCCATAGTGTTCTCAAAACAAGGATCAGAAAAATAAAATACAGGATTAACTGCTTGTTCAATACATTCATTACAAGTGTCTTTTATTGCCTGGATCACTTGATCGGCATCTGCACCTTCTTCTCCTTCCCCCGGGGTAGCTTCTATCTTCTCTTCAGCTAGCTTCACCTTCAATGCCTTCCTCTCCGCCTCTTCGGCGTCTTCGGCAGCTAGAACCGACTGGAGGATGCGCGCCATGGCCTTTTGCTCTTGCACCAGCTTGGTGTGAACCCCTCCCCAAAATATCATTGGCATATGATATATGTGACTAAGGAAGAAATGCACGTGATGTGTGAGTCGCCACCTTGTTTGATTATTTTAGGGTAAACTAGGAAAAAACCCTAAGTGACTCCAATTTTAATTAACCTAATTACTAGATTAATTAACCCAATGTTTAAGGCATGGTCTACGAACCCGAGGCGGATCCCGAGACTATGCCATGCTGATGAACTAACCATGAATGAATGCTTTGCAGGGTGTAAGATGAAATAATTGGACCAATGAAAATGTTTATGTGATTTCGACTTGCCGCTCGGGGTTAAATCCCAAACGTGCCTACGTACTTCCGTTTGAATGGAAGATCAAAGTCGACGTAGTTCGATAGGCCTTCTTTGAAGGGCTTTGAATGGGTATGCTTTATGCATGGGTGTGTGTATGCTTCGTGCATTTTGTTTAGGCATTTTGCCAAAGAATTGACTAATTTGATTTTAGGCATTTGATGCCAAAAATGTTGATTTTAATGGCTTTTAGCCAAAAGGATTGATTTAGGCAATTAGTTTGCCAAAAATTGATGTTTGGGCTTATTATTGCCAAAAGATGTTTTGTTGGGCAATTGTCGCCAAAATGATTAAGGCATTTGTGCCAAAAGTCGGTATTTGAAGGCTTTTAGCCAAAATGTGTTGATTTAGGCAATTTGTTGCCAAAGTTTGATTGATTTGGGCGTTTTGTCGCCAAAATTGATTATTTGAAGGCTTTTAGCCAAAATGAATTGATTTAGGCAATTTTTGCCAAAAGTTGATGTGATTTAGGCGATTGTCGCCAAAATGATTGTTTGAAGGCTTTTAGCCAAAAGATTGATTAGCTCTAAGGCATTTTGCCAGAGCTTTTGATTTAAGCGATTTGTCGCTAAAAAGTGGTTAATCTAATTTATAGGCAATTTGTTTGCCAAAAATTGATTGAACCGTAGGCAATTTGTTGCCAAAATGTGATTGATTTAATTGTAGGCAGTTTGTTGCCAAAACGTGATTGATTAAGGCTTTTTAGCCACAATTATTGATTAATTGGACTTAAGCCAGATTGTTCGAAATAAAGGCGATTATACCATAGCTATTAATTAACTAGGTATTTTAAGCCAATATTGTTGGATTTAGGCTTTAATACCACGATTATTTATTAACCGGGCATTTAGCCTAAACTTATTTATTTGAGGCAGTTTATTTGCCTAAAGATGTCATGAATGCATTTATGCAGTTATAGAATTATTAGGAGTAGAAGAGAAGAATGTATGAAATGCTACAATTAAATAGGCAGAGTTTAGTTCATGTACCTGATTTAATCGACGGCCACTTCTTAACTCCAGGTTAAGCTCCTCGTTAAGGGAAAATTAATTAATTTTAATTTTAATGACCAAATAACAAAGCAAGAAAATAATAAAGCTAAATAAAAAATGCAGAAAAGCAGTAAAGAATCGCAAGGAGCGTAAGGGAGAAGAAGCGTCCGTCAACACAGACTGAGTGTCGAAAACAGAAGGCCCGGGGTCACTATTTATAGGCCAAAACGGACTGTTTCGGCGGTCGGGCCGCCGGAGGCAGGCGGCCTGGACCGCCGGAGCTCGGCGGCTGGGCCGCCGGAGCCAGCAGCCGGGGCCGCCGAACCCACGGCGGGCGGCTGCCGCCACCGCCGCGGCAGGCGGACTTTCTAGTTTTACGTTCCGGAGGCTTTTTCGGGAGTTTCGGACCTCCAAAAAATATTCTGGAACCAGTTCCGTGATCCTCGCGACGTCCCGGACGTTTTAAGTACCATATTGGCATACTTTCGGTAAATTTCCAAAATGGCCTCCGGTCCGGCCGGACTATTTGCAGTCCGGGAAAACTGACTTTTCGAGCCTCAAAATTTGGGTATTCACAGGCGACCGCAGCCGCTGTCGCCGGCGGCGCCGCCGTTAAGGGCGGCTGCCACGGCTGCGGCCGACAGACTTTCTAGTTTTTTTCGTTCCGGAGGCTTCTCCGGTCGGACTGTTGGCAGTCCGGGAAAACGGGCTTTTTTTGAGACTCAAAATTTGAGTATTCATAGTTGCCCCCCACTGGCTATCATAAAAATGATTTATGAGAGCCAGTGGCTATCTGAAGGAGCAAATTTTGAGGATGGGCAGAGGAGGAAACCCCGCCGTGGTTTTTTTTCTTTGAAATGATCAAATGCATGGATTTATGTCTGTAACTTAAAGATGTTTTTGCCTCTTAGAGGACTTGAAAAGATGTTTTGTCTCTTAATGAGGGCTTGAAAAGAGATTTTGCCTTTTAATGAGGGCTTGAAAAGAGATTTTGCCTTTTAGAGGACTTGAAAAGATGTTTTGCCTCTTAATGAGGGCTTGAAAAGAGATTTTGCCTCTTAATGAGGGCTTGAAAAAGAGATTTTGCCTCTTAGAGGACTTGAAAAGATGTTTTGCCTCTTAATGAGGGCTTCAAAAGATGTTTTGCCTCTTAATGAGGGCTTGAAAAGAGATTTGTTTTATTTTTGTTTTTTTTTTTTTTTGAGAACCAAGGGTCTACCTAAAGTCGAGATGATCCAATGGCTTGGTTATTGGTTAGGGTTTCACCCTAGGTTTTATTGTGAAAGAAAACGTTAACCATTAACCGGGTTCTACCCTGGGTTTGTGTAAAAGAGATTGATGATGGTTGGGTTCCACCCTGGGTTGTGTATGTTTTTTTTTTATAACACTTGCCCCTGAATCCGACTTGGAGGATTTCGCCCCCTGCTTAAGAGAATTGATGCCCTTATTAGCTGAAATAGAATTTCTTCTTAATGAAAGACTAAAAATTCTGTGATTACTTCTGTGATGGGAGAATGGTGAAGGTTCTTATCACTTCTTGCCCCCAGAATGGTGCTGACCATGGAATACTTCAAGACATTGGTATTGTACTTGTCCAATCGATTGAGGAATCAAAGAGAACAAAGCCACTTATATGACTCAAGGAAACGGACAATGTGGATGACATCGCTCGTCTGAAAGGATCGAAGAAACGATGGTCCGAGTGGAGACGAGGTATTAAAGAATTACCTCTCAATGATTATGTTTGACATTTTTTTTTAGGGTTGTTTTGGAAACCCCGGGGATTGAATTGACATTTTCCTCTCTCTCTTTTTTTCGAGGAATGACTCAAAGAGTGACACTTTCAAAACGAACTTTTGAGAATGACTCGATCTTTATGACCCGTTATGGAATGACCACTGGTGATGGAGACTCGATTTAGAGACTCAAATTTTTCTTGTAGTGAATTTTGACTCGAAGGAACTCAGTGATTCCTGGAAAAAATGATTTATATACTCCCAAGGAGACCTTTGAAAGCACTTTTTTTCTTTTTGCCTTAACTTTTGCCTAGTAGCCGCCCTTTGGGGTTTTCGACTCTAGCAGGCTCTTTGCCCTAACTTTTGCCTAGACCGCCCTTTCAAGTTTTCAGCCTAGCGGGCTCAATTCTTGCCTGAAGCCGTCCTTTCGGATTTTCAACTCCAGCTTTTCTTTTTCTTTTCTTCTCTTTTTTTTTTTAATTTTTTTTTATATTGGCAAAGAGAAAATGCTATTTATGATGCAAGCTTATGTTTGTGACCGTGCCTTTGCGGCTGCCTACGTATCTCCAAGAACTCTTCGGGGGATGGGGAGAATCAGGTCTTTCGTAGTTCCTTTAGGGATGCGAACTTCGTGCTCGGCTGGTGCGGAATTCATCTCCGTCTTTATGTTAGTGCGGAATTCCTTTCCATCTTGGTGCGGAATTTATTTTCGACTTACTGTTGGGGCAA
The DNA here is from genome assembly GCF_041381405.1 of Jatropha curcas. NCBI lineage: Eukaryota > Viridiplantae > Streptophyta > Magnoliopsida > Malpighiales > Euphorbiaceae > Jatropha > Jatropha curcas. Next base: position 12,623,961 of record NC_143155.1, read on the forward strand.
AATTCAATTTCGCCTTAATGCTGATTGTGGAATTCATTTCCGATTTGGTTTCTTCGGGATTCCTTCTCGACTTGATATTAATACAGAATTCATTTCTGACTTGATTTCTTTGCGGGATTTCTTCCCGGCTTGATGTCTTTGCGGGATTCCTTCCCGACTTGATGTTGATGCAGAATTCATTTCTGACTTGATTTCTTCGCAGGATTTCTTCCTGGCTTGATGTCTTTACGGGATTCATTCCCGATTTGATGTTGATGCAGAATTCACTTCTGACTTAATTTCTTCGCAGGATTTCTTCCTGGCTTGATGTCTTTGCGGGATTCATTCCCGACTGGATGTCTTTGCGGGATTCCTTCCCGACTTGATGTTGATGCAGAATTCATTGCTGCCTTGATTTTCTTCGCGAGATTTCTTCCCGGCTTGATGTCTTTGCGGGATTCATTCCCGACTGGATGTCTTTGCGGGATTCCTTCCCGACTTGATATTGCCGCAGAATTCATTTCTGACTTGATTTCTTCGCGGGATTTCTTCCCGGCTTAATGTCTTTATGGGATTCCTTCCCAACTTGATGTTGAATCAACTTATTGACTCGAGCTCGTATGATGGTGATGACCCTAGGCGAATCTGACTTTGTTGTTGTAGTGGTTTTACCACTAGTTGACTGAAATATGACTTGTACTCATCACAAAGAGTTTTGAATAGCCGAATTGTGGTGGTAACTTGAGTGGCTTGAGTGTTGAAGAAGCTTTATGCTTTGAGTTTGTGGCTTCGCCATGTTTGAGTTCTTGAGGTTAATTTGATTCCTTTTCTTGAATTTTATCTTCCTCTGAACTTGAAACTTATTTCCTCAATGGTTCTCCTCTCCATAAGGAATTTTGAGGAGACTCTTCCTTTTCCTTGTTTTGAGAAACGATCCTTGTTTATAAGGACACTTGTACTTGTGCCATGCCTGGCGCTTGATTTTCAAGGTGTTTGTTGTCATCCAATTCATGGAAATGACTGCTTCTTTTAACTTGCTTTTTTTTTTAAATGTGAGCAGCCGCTTGGTCTTTGTCCTTATGGCTGAAATGATTTGTCATCTACCCTTGATGGGCTTGAATTTAACGGAGAGCTTGCAGTTGACCCGTTTTTGACAACTTGATTTCCTGTAGCTTTGTCCTTGATTTCTTTCTTTTGTGCAGAAGTTCCTTTTGACCCATTTTTTTCTTTTGCTTGTTTGCTTCCTTTTGACCAAGGGTTCCTTTTGTCCCGTTTTTTTCCTTTTGCTTGCTTAGAAGCAGCCTCTCCATAAAGAATTTCGAGGCAACTCGATTCTGAGATGACTTGAGTAGTGTATGGATAGCATTGCGACTTCGTGCAGACCCAACCCAATTCCAAACATAACTTCTTTATTCTGTCGCTTTTAAGTTCAAAATTCAGACACCTCTCTGTCGGAGCATCTTCCATTGCTGGGTTTTCGGAGAAACCATTCTGGCCCCAACCCCTTCAATCGGCTTTGCCTCGGTACTGTTTGAAGTCTTGCGTACCCTTTGCTGGATCCTTTCCATGATTACCCTTCAAAACTTCCCCTTTGATGGTGCTTCTTAGGATGCCCCCAGCTTTGATTGATGAAGAGCAAATGAAAGGATGAATGCATTTTTCTTTGCCAATTTTTATTATCTTTTTTTTTTGTCATCATTTTTTATTTTTTCAATTTTTTATTATCTTTTTCGATTTTTTTTTTTGTGCTTTCACAGGAAAGGATAGGGAAAAAGTATAAACATGATTGGAACGTAAACTGATCCCTTTTTATTGATAAGACAAAATTTGTGTACAAAAGACACTTAGATTTACAAATTTGAATTGAATGAAAAAAAAAAAAACTTGAATGGAAATGAAAATGAAAAGAAAAGCTAGACCCTAAAAGATAGACTCTAGGCGGACTGTGATGGACTAGGATTGGATTGACTGTAGTGACTTTGTTCTTCTCGATGCTTCAATCGATCAGACATGTTGTTGTTGGTCTTGAACAATTCCTTTGTTCTTTTGGAGGTTTGATCTCAACCTTCTCAGACACAAACTTCATTCATTTCTAAGAAACGTTTGAAAGGATTGAACGATTCTTGTTCAGCAATTTTTTTTGCATTAATCCCATGGTTAGGCAAGGGATTGGTTGATGTTCAGCTTGCTCTTGGGGATGATGGACCCATTGTCAACCAGGTCTTGTAGACGATTTTTCAAAGTCCAGCATGATTCGGTCTTATGCCCATGTCCTTGATGGTACTCGCAGTATTCATTGGCTTTGAAATTCCAGGGCAGGGGGTTTGGTAATGGCCTTGCTTCTAAGGGCTTCAGTAAATTTGCTTTCACTGCTTCTCGGAACACCAAAAGGATTGGCATGCCGAGATCAGTATATTGCCTCCTTGGCTGATTGTTTCCCGAATTCCCAACACGTAAAGGATTCATGGGGATTATACTGGCTATTTCATTTGTCTCATTGGACCCAGCATGATTCTGCTTCTTGTATGAGTCTTCTTTGAGTTGACCCAACTGGATTAAGTCTTCCACCTTAGTTGCAGTCGCAATGAGCGATTGGAACGTAGGCAAGTACTGTGTTTGAAGCTGTGACTGGTAGGCAGGCAGTAAATTCTTGATTATTATGTCAACTTGTTCCTGTTCAGAGGGTCGGTTGATCATTTGAGCAGCTTTGGCTCTCCAACTCGAAAGGAACGAGGAGAAGGGCTCATTCTTCTTTTGTTTAGTGGTTTCCAGCTCCCTCCGGGTAACATCCACTTCGATATTATAATGGTACTGCGTGTTGAAAGCATTGCATATGTCCTCCCAATTCTTCATTTTGGAACGATCCAAGCTTACAAACCATCTTAATGCAGCACCAGTCAAAGATTGCTGAAACAACTGAGCAAGGAGCTCGCTGTTCAGGCCAAACGGGTTGAGGGCACCCACATACATTTTTAGGTGCGTTTTGGGACAAGTGGTTCCGTCGAACTTGTCCATGTTAGGCATCTTGAACTTGGTCGGCAGTCTTGCTTCGGGGAACAAGGACAAGGAGTCCATGTCCACCACTTCCTTGTGTGTCTTAAGGGCAGTAACAGACCTTTCCAAGAGTTCTAGTTTCTCTCTCATTTTCTGAGCTTCCAGCTCAGAAGCAGTTCTGGAGGGCATGTCATCCAGGTTAAGGGCAGGGTTTGTTGGTTCAGCAGCAGGACCCTGATTAGAGGTAGTAGGTCTACTTCCCCCGGCGGAAGCCCCATTTCCATTACCACCGCCTAGTTCAGCTATTAGGGCAGTCCTCTGGGCAGCCAATGCCTCATTCATTCTAGCCTCCATTCTGGCTTCCAGTTGTTCGATGAGGTTTTGGATGTCAGTGAGTGATGCCATTGGTGCAGTCGGGGTTGTTGGACTTGTGGGTGAAAGCTCAGTTGGTGTTTCGGGTACAGGTGGTCTTTAGAGGGGTACCTGTAAAAGAACATAGTCAAAATGATTAGACTATCCTATATAAGGTGTTTCCATAGGGTATGTGAGATAGTGTGAGGTAGGGTAGTGTAAGGGTAAGGTATTCGAACTTGACCCTTGTGATGTGGGGTGGTATGACCAAACAATGTAGGGTAGCGTTGGTAGGGTAGGACACCTAGGATAGGACCCAATGGGATGTGATATGTAAGGTAGAGTGCTTAGGGCTGGACACCTCGACTTTTCGAAAGGCCCTAAGTTCTGAAGAAAGAAAAAAATTTTGGGCCTTAGGGGCCAAAATGTGAATTTTTGGGCCTTAGGCCAAATTGGGAATTTTTGGGCCTTTAGGGCCAAATTGGGAACTTTTAGGCCTCTATGGCCAAGAATGTGAACTTTTGGGCCTTAGTGGCCAAATTGTGAACTTCTGGGCCTTAGGGGCCAAATTGAGAACTTTTGGGCCTTAGGGGCCAAATTGAAAATTTTGGGCCTCTGTGGCCAAATTGGAAATTTTTGGGCCTCTGGGGCCAAAATGGGTATTCTTGGGCCTCTGGGGCCAAATTGAGAATTTTTGGGCCTCTATGGCCAAATTGAGAATTTTTGGGCCTCTGTGGCCAAATTGGAAATTTTTGGGCCTCTGTGGCCAAATTGGAAATTTTTGGGCCTTAGGGACCAAAATGTGAACTTCTGGGCCTTAGGGGCCAAATTGAGAATTTTTAGGCCTCTGTGGCCAAAATTGAAAATTTTTGGGCCTCTGTGGCCAAATTGGAAAGTTTTGGGCCTCTGGGGCCAAAATGGGTATTCTTGGGCCTCTGGGGCCAAATTGAGAATTTTTGGGCCTCTGTGGCCAAATTGAGAATTTTTGGGCCTCTGTGGCCAAATTGGAAATTTTTGGGCCTTAGGGGCCAAAATGTGAACTTCTGGGCCTTAGGGGCCAAATTGAGAATTTTTAGGCCTCTGTGGCCAAAATGTAATTTTTCAGGTCTCAGGGACCAAAATGTGATTTTCCAGCTTTAAAATGGAATGTTTTTTTTTAATGAGATGATATGTCATGAATGCGCACAATATCACGTCATATTTCGTTTAATGATATGATTCGTATCATTGGGTGCATACAGTCCTAAAGGATAGGTTCTATAGGCTATAACACAAATAAAGAATAGGCTTATAAAGGGATCCTTGAACCTTGAGCATGGATATACCTAACCACATGTGAAACAAGGAGTTTCGCGTGGGTCCGACAGTACGCATACGCATGGGCCACCCCCAAAAGGATTAGGGATGGTTTGCGGTAACAGGGAGGACGCTTTGGCTGTCCGTCGACATAATCAAAGAGACCTGCCGATCAGCGCTACTTGCTATCCAGACTCAGAAGTTTGAACAGAGAGAGAAGAAATTCATTTGAAATTCATTTTTTATGAAATGGAGAAAAAGATTCTCGATCGTGCAAATAAATCAACAAATTTAAATGTTTTAATCAAATTTGTCAATTAAGTTCAGATTTTCTCATCAAGTATTCTTAAAGAAAGAACACTCGGTTCATGTCAAGGTACCCTGCAAAACATAGTAAAATAATTCCCTAAAGAAGGGCCGGTTAGTCTATGCAGCAATTGTAGTCCTCTTATGTAAAAAGATTATACGCAAATCCCCAGCAGAGTCGCCAAACTGTGAACCCCTCCCCAAAATATCATTGGCATATGATATATGTGACTAAGGAAGAAATGCACGTGATGTGTGAGTCGCCACCTTGTTCGATTATTTTAGGGTAAACTAGGAAAAAACCCTAAGTGACTCCAATTTTAATTAACCTAATTACTAGATTAATTAACCCAATGTTTAAGGCATGGTCTACGAACCCGAGGCGGATCCCGAGACTATGTCATGCTGATGAACTAACCATGAATGAATGCTTTGCAGGGTGTAAGATGAAATAATTGGACCAATGAAAATGTTTATGTGATTTCGACTTGCCGCTCGGGGTTAAATCCCAAACGTGCCTATGTACTTCCGTTTGAATGGAAGATCAAAGTCGACGTAGTTCGATAGGCCTTCTTTGAAGGGCTTTGAATGGGTATGCTTTATGCATAGGTGTGTGTATGCTTCGTGCATTTTGTTTAGGCATTTTGCCAAAGAATTGATTGATTTGATTTTAGGCATTTGATGCCAAAAATGTTGATTTTAATGGCTTTTAGCCAAAAGGATTGATTTAGGCAATTAGTTTGCCAAAAATTGATGTTTGGGCTTATTATTGCCAAAAGATGTTTTGTTGGGCGATTGTCGCCAAAATGATTAAGGCATTTGTGCCAAAAGTCGGTAGGCTTTTAGCCAAAATGTGTTGATTTAGGCAATTTGTTGCCAAAATTTGATTGATTTGGGCGTTTTGTCGCCAAAATTGATTATTTGAAGGCTTTTAGCCAAAATGAATTGATTTAGGCAATTTTTGCCAAAAGTTGATGTGATTTAGGCGATTGTCGCCAAAATGATTGTTTGAAGGCTTTTAGCCAAAAGATTGATTAGTTCTAAGGCATTTTGCCAGAGCTTTTGATTTAAGCGATTTGTCGCTAAAAAGTGGTTAATCTAATTTATAGGCAATTTGTTTGTCAAAAATTGATTGAACCGTAGGCAATTTGTTGCCAAAATGTGATTGATTTAATTGTAGGCAGTTTGTTGCCAAAACGTGATTGATTAAGGCTTTTTAGCCACAATTATTGATTAATTGGACTTAAGCCAGATTGTTCGAAATAAAGGCGATTATACCATAGCTCTTAATTAACTAGGTATTTTAAGCCAATATTGTCGGATTTAGGCTTTAATACCACGATTATTTATTAACCGGGCATTTAGCCTAAACTTATTTATTTGAGGCAGTTTATTTGCCTAAAGATGTCATGAATGCATTTATGCAGTTATAGAATTATTAGGAGTAGAAGAGAAGAATGTATGAAATGCTAAAATTAAATAGGCAGAGTTTAGTTCATGTACCTGATTTAATCGACGGCCATTTCTTAACTCCAGGTTAAGCTCCTCGTTAAGGGAAAATTAATTAATTTTAATTTTAATGACCAAATAACAAAGCAAGAAAATAATAAAGCTAAATAAAAAATGCAGAAAAGCAGTAAAGAATCGCAAGGAGCGTAAGGGAGAAGGAGCGTCCGTCAACACAGACTGAGTGTCGAAAACAGAAGGCCCGGGGCCACTATTTATAGGCCAAAACGGACTGTTTCGGCGGTCGGGCCGCCGGAGGTCGGCGATTGGGCCGCCGGGTCTCGGTGGCTCGGCCGCCGGAGGCAGGCGGCCTGGACCGCCGGAGCTCGGCGGCTGGGCCGCCGGAGCCAGCGGGCAGGGCCGCCGCCGTGAAGGGCGGCTGCTGCCACCGCCGAGGCAGGTGGACTTTCTAGTTTGACGTTCCGGAGGCTTTTTCGGGAGTTTCGGACCTCCAAAAAATATTCCGGGACCAGTTCCGTGATCCTCGCGACGTCCCGGACGTTTTAAGTACCATATTGGCATACTTTCGGTAAATTTCCAAAATGGCCTCCGGTCTGGCCGGACTGTTTGCAGTCCGGGAAAACTGACTTTTCGAGCCTCAAAATTTGGGTATTCACAGGCGACCGCAGCCGCTGTCGCCGCCGTTAAGGGCGGCTGCCACGGCTGCGGCCGACAGACTTTCTAGGTTTTTTCGTTCCGGAGGCTTCTCCGGCCGGACTGTTGGCAGTCCGGGAAAACGGGCTTTTTTTGAGACTCAAAATTTGAGTATTCACACTTGGAAGTTTCATCCCCAATCCCCAGAAAGTCTTCAAACTTGGATATCTTCTTCAACCACTCAGATTCAGCGCTCGCTTCTGTCATACACACCATAAATTCAGTCCCATCCACCAGCTGTTCCAAGGAAGGTTCGGGCGACTTGACCAGCTTCTCCTCATAATCGGTCATGAATATCTCCAAGCCGGGATAGGTCTTCCCCCTACTCTGAAATTCCCCTTCGGCTTGTGGAACAAAGAAGATCTGATTCACATTCGACGCTCTGATTGGAGACCGAACCTCATATTTTTCTTTCTTTCTATTTTCAGAGTAGCCCAATCCGCGCTTGTCTTGTTGCCCTAATGCTGATGAGAGAGGCTCAAACCTTCCCTGCAGCTCCCGGCCTAAACCCTTGCCGTACTGCCAATTCATCTTCTTCATCATCTTCCTTGAGAAAGGACTCATTCTATTCATTGCACTTTTGCTCTTGGTGGTGGATGCATCAATTACTGCCACCTGAAAACCCGATAACGGTACCGCCAGCTCTAAGCCTTCCATTGTTGCTACACTCAGATCCTCTTGCGCGTTGACTGTCACCACATCCGTACCCCACGGAATTTTCACTTTTCTGTGCAGAGTGGACGAAACTGCGCCTAAAGGGTGGAGCCATGGTCTTCCTAACAAAAGAGCATAGTTGGCTAAGATATCAAGCACAACTACATCTACCCAGCTTTCCACAGCTCTTGTGGATATCTTTGCTTTAAAAGTCCCTCTTGCATTCCGCATAGTGTTATCATAAGCCTTGACCACCATGTTTGATGGTTCAAGCTCTGATTCTTCGATTTTAAACTTAGACAGCATCTTCAGCGGACATACACACAGTGCTGATCCATTATCCACCATCACATTCCGGGTATCTCGTCCATTGACGGTGATCTGAATGTACAACGGCTTACAATGGTTTCTTCCTTCTGGTGGAAGGTCTGAGTCAAAGAAAGTGACTTCGCCTATTCTTCACTATAGCACATTGATCATATCAACACTTTGAATTCGAGCTGGCACTCTGACAAAAGTCATGGCTTCAAGTAAAGCTTCTCTATGCTCCTTAGATGCGATCAGCAAATCCCATATCGAAATGTCGGCACTTGTTCTTTGCAACTAACTCAGCACTGAGCTGGCGGTCACCCCACTAGGCGCCTTACTCTGACTGCTTTCTCCAACCTCAATAGCCTTCTTCTGTTCTTTCATTACCTCTTCCTCTTTCTTCTTTTCTTTCAACTCCTCTCCGCCTTTCTCTGTCATTCTCTTCTTCGTTCCATCAACAACAACTTCTTTTCCTTTAGCCTGCATACTGCTCTCGGGATTATATACTTGCCCACTCCGGGTCAAGCTCTGAAAGCCTACCTCATTCACTTCCTCTTCACTACTATAGTACCACTGTTCTTCTTGATCAGCTAAGCTCTTTTGAATGGCAAGCTGTAGTTGCTCGTCCTCATCTTCCGGCACATCACCTACTTTCACCGTGATGCTTTTCTCGATCTCAATCTTCACTGGCACCTTCTCTTCCTCATCGCTACTATAGTCATCCCATATGTTCAACATGGCACACATCCGCTCTTCCCATTCTGCTTCCGCCAATACTACTTCTTCTGGTAATCCACTCCCGATCGCATTGACCGATCCACCTGACTAAGACTTACAGGACGGATAGTTGTATTGATATTGGGGAAGCAGATTATTCTTGGTACTTGGCTTGCTCTTGTCTGATGGCTTAGTAATCTTGCCACTGTCAATCAAATCCTGAATATCGTGCCTCAATTTGAAACATTCATCAGTTGAATGCCCTTTGCACTGATGATAATCACAATTTCTGTCCATATACCTCCCTCGCACGAGTCTAGCCGGGTCGACTGGCAGCTTTGACAACACTCCGTTCTTGATGCATGACCTTAGCACTGTGCTCAAGGGTCTGCCTAAATCTGTGAACTCTCTTCTGGTTCTCTCATTAACTGCCCCCACTATGGCATTATTGTTCCCTGACTGGTTCTGATTACTACCTTCGGCACCTCTGTCACCATAAGAAGTCCGGTAGTTGCCAAACCCTCTATTCTTCTTCTTTTCTTCCTTGTATAACTTCTCAATGTTCAAACCAGCACTTTGAACCAAGGCAAAATCAGTGAGAGGCTGAGTTAACATCCTTTCTTTAAAGAAGGGCAATAGGCTCCTACTGAAGATTCTGATCAGCTCGTTATCTTTTGGCCTTGTCTGAACTCTATACAATTTAGTTCTCCACCTCCTATAGTAGTCGGAAAAACTCTCATCTTTCCCCTGCCTTAAGCTTTCCAAGTCGCGCAAACCGAACTCATCACTCTCGTCGGTCTTGAAGTGCTTAAGAAAAGCGGTCTGCAGCTTGATCCAATTCTTCTGAACCTCCTCATCTAGACCATCATACCACCTCCTATAGTCTTTATGCAGTGTTTGCGGGAATGCTCGCAAAACATCTTCCTCGTTGTACCGGTTCATCTGAGAGACTCGGAGAAATTCAGACAGGTGAGAACGAGGATCATTATCTCCTTCAAATATGGTATGTTTGAAAGTCTTGAATGAGGCAGAACTACTCGGGTGCAAAACATACTCGGTTATGTGAAAGTTGGTGACCGGGTCTTTTTCTTTTACTGCAGCCATTTTGTCAAACCTTTCTTTCAGCTCGACAAGTTGCTTGAGCATATCATTCTCGACGGGGGTAGCATTTCCCATGGAAGTCTGATTATCCGACACAGGATCTGGAGTTTGCCTCTCTTCCACCACAGGTTGGCTGCTAGAAGGGGGAGTATTTTGGTTTTGGGCCCTGTCTTGAGCGAGAGCAGCAGCCACAATCTGAGCTATGGTCCTTATCTGAGCTTGCGAAAATCTGGGCTCTTCTCCTATATCATCTGCCATTTCTACTGGATCTGAATTGGGTTCTGAATCTGATGAACTTGAATAGTTTACTGAACTCACCGGGATGAACTCGGGGATTGGGGATGTTCTGAGTAGACGCTGACCAGGATGTCGGTGCCAAACTCTCGAAGCAGTTTCCCGGGAAGGATCAATTCTAGCAAAAAATTTCTGAGTTAAAGAGGGTCCTGTATGTATGCATGCGAAAATGAAAGCACATAGGATGAGAAATGCATTTCTAATGTGCTAAAGCCAGCATGGAAATAAGATCTTGATTTTGACGACTGGACCAAAAATTCGGTGTGAATAATATGACAATAATTTATTTTGTACTTAAACATTTCGGGCGTTATCTGTCGTCGACCGTTCCTTTTGGATTTACGATCGACTATTTTCTCTCAAGTCCCTAACTTTTGCCTCGGAATGAAAGAATTTCCGAGCGGGATTTTATTATTTTGTTATTGCGTATTTTTTGCATCCTTACTTTTTGCCTTGGAACATATGGCCCCAAGCAGGATTTTCATTTTATTCTGTTACAAATTTTCTAATCTCTCACTTATTTTCAGATAATGCGAGAAATATAAAAATACAAAGGAATCGCAACCCCCTTATACCTCCCTTTTCTTTCGGGTATCGATTCACAATAAGTGATTGCATAGTATTATTCAAAACGAATTTGAAATCCAGTCTCAAAATCAAGGTCAAACGCCCATGCCGAACATTAGCTCTTATTAATGCATGGCTGAAAAGAAAAACGTTACATGGTGCATGAATGTCACAACATATGTACAGTTTATATCAAACAGGGGAACGGGAGTTGGGAAATGCATGCCTTCCAACCTTATTTCTCCCACACACGAATTCCGTTGGTATAAAATTTCGACATCTGTTTCCTAGGAATTGGTCTGATCTCGACAACCAACAGGGGGTTTTGAGATTGACGATATTAACTCTCGGAAATGAATGCGGTACAACAACAGCAAACAGAATCTGGTGCACCTTAGAGGAAGTAACTAAGGCTTTTAACTATATGCATTGGCTTTGGTCTTATTGGGCTTAACAAAGTCTGGGTTCCGCAAACAGGATTCGGGATTTGTTGGGCCTACTCCTTTTGACGCACCTTTGAGGTACTAGGCTTGCGGTTGGTAGTAATGTTAATTCTCGGATGGATGCACCTAAATCGCATGGTCTAGGCTAGATCCACCGTCAAACTTAACACCAGTACCGAAGGGTAGTATGGGTAGAATGAGGTGAGAAGAGAGAAATGCGAATGAATGCAAAAAATCCTATGAAAGGAAAAAGAAAGCAATTAAACACATACGGATGATTAATAATTTTCCATCGGCTTTTTCTAACCAATTTTATTTAGAAAAGTAGACTTTTTAGAGTCAATTCCTAATTACAACCACTACATTGTTTATTAAAAACAACCGGGGATTAGTGGGTGCAAAATCCCCAGCAGAGTCGCCAAACTGTTTTTCCCCCGGAAACGCGAAATCTGGTTCTATTTTTGATGTTATTATTTTGTTTTGGAAAAAGAGGTGATAAAACCTTTTGGATAAGCGATGCCGATAGACCGGTCTTATAAATCATTTTAGTCGCCATCCATTATTTCAGCAATGGGACCGTTTCCAATTTTTATTTTATAAAAGTGACTCCTTTTAACCCGTTTTATTCAAGGCCGAACTATTTAAAGAAAACTGGTCAGGCGTACCAAGTACGATTCTAGGTAAGGGAATTAGGTACGTCGGCCAGTTGGAAGCCGACGCCCGGGAAACCGGCCTCTTTTAACCTACGATTTCTAATTGATTTTATTTTAGAAAAGCCAATTATTTAAACCCAATCCGAACAAATCGAACCGAGTTCCTATGTAGAAAATTATTTAATCGTCCCAAATAAGTGCATCCATTGCATCCATTCATAAATTAAGCATCACATCTATCATTCATCCACCATAAATATCAAATAAAATTAAAAGACCCGCTCTTGCCTTATGGTTAAAGGCGGGCCACAAACCGAGTTTAATAATAACACGAATAATGAACAATAAGAAATAAATCCTAAAAAAAGAAAAATCTCATAATCACCAATAATTAATTGATTTGGTTTGATTAAGACTCAATTTGCCCATTATTGATCATTTTCCGGATTGAGATTAAAATCTACTTAATGAGATAAGATTAAGACAAAATAACAAAAATAAACTGAAACTGGGAGACAGTCGCGTCACGCAACTGTTCAGTGGAAGAACAGTCGCGTGGCGCAGCTCTTGTCTTTTATTCTGGAACTTGTAACAGTTGCGTCACATAGTTGTTCTATGAAGAACAGTCGCGTGACGGAACTCTATCATTCGTGCTGGAACTTAGAACAGTCGCGTCACGTGGGTGTTCTATGAAGAACAGTCGCGTGACGGAACTCCTACCTACGTGACGGAACTGTTTGTGACTTATTCCAAATCCTCATGTTTATTGATTATTTATTCAAGATATCATGTTAAATACAAATATGAGAATAAAAATACATACTGAGTATATAAACAGCTGCGTCACGCAGGTGGTCCAATCTGACTCAAGGGCTTTTGGACATGAACAGCCGCGTCACGCAGGTAGTAGCTGCATGACGCGGCTGCTCTGGTCCGCAACTACCTTTCAAACTACTCTTTTTTACGTTTCTTTTTTGTCCAAAGTGATTAGAACAGACCCAGAAAGGTTCAACAATAGGCAAACTTACGTTTTATCAATGGCAAATCAATTAAACAATATGAAAAAGAGATTTTTAAGAGATAAAATGCTAGAAATGAAAAAGAAAAGTTAGAATCGTTACCTAGCCCTCAGATTTGAGGATTGCATACACTGAGATTGATTTAGAGACGTTGTTCCATGATTCCAGAAGTGCGGTTATCGAACTTTTCACAGAATCAAATGCTTTCTCTCTTTTTCTCTTTTTCTCTTCTTATATTTTTTATATTTTTTTGATTTCAAAACTAAATGGTTAGTGATTTGATCTTCCTCAAGTTTACTCACTTGAGTTCTTGGGGAAGAAAACCTAGCCGTTTTAGTCGAAAACTTAATTTTTTAGCTTTAGGATTTTTAGAGAAAAAATAAGATAAAGTGCAAAAGTCCCGTTTTTGCTATAAAATGTTGTATTTATATGGCTAGGGCAACAGGGCAGTCGCGTCACGCGGGTAGAAACTGCGTGACGCACTCATAAGATGCGTGACGCGACTTACTTTTCGTACAGTTGCCGCGTATCCATACAAACAGTGCAGGCCGTTGCACGGGCGCGCGCCAGAGGTGTCAGTCCTGTTAGAGCTGCGTGACGCAGCTAAGAGTGCCGTCACGCAGGTATAAGCTGCGTGACGCAGCCCTAACACAGGTCAGGCTCCTTTGGGCGGTTTGGTTTAATTTTTGGTTCAAACACTTCTGGTTTATCGTGATACCTTATCCCTTGTCCTCATATCATCATCGGGTCAGGTGGAGGCATAAAATTACGTGTCAACACATACTGCCATTGCATCTTTTTCATCATTTTTCGCAAAAAATGGCTCATTCTGTTTACTGCACTCTTACTTTCACTAATTGGCACATCAATCACAGCCACCTGGAAACTAGACAAACGCACTGCCACCTCCAAGCCTTCTACAACTACCACATTCAAGTCCTCTTAGGCATTAATGGTCACCACCTCAGTACCCCAGGGAACCTTCACTTTTCTATGCAAGGTGGAAGGGATTGCACCTAGAGGGTGAAGCCATGGCCTTCCTAACAATAGAGCATAACTGGCCAGAATATCGAGAATGACTATATCCACCTAGCTCTCTATAGCCCTTGTTGAGATTTTTGCTCTAAAAGTTCCTTTCGCATTGCGCATGGTAATGTCATATGCTTTGACCACCATGTTGGACGGTTCGAGTTCTGACTCTTCTATCTTGAATTTTGACAGCATCTTCAATGGGCATACACATAAGGCTGATCCGTTGTCCACCATTACATTGCGGGTTTCATGCCCATTGACAGCAATCTGAATGTACAGAGGCTTGAAGTGGTTCCTTCCGTCCGGAGGTAGGTCGGAGTCAAAGAAAGTGATCTCACCAATTCTGCGCTGCAATACATTGATCATATCTACACTCTAGATCCTGGCAGGCACTCTAACAAATGTCATGGCTTCCAACAAAGACTCCCTATGCTCCTTGGAGGCTATTAGCAAATCCCACAATGAAATATCTGCCTTTATCCTCTGCAGCTGGCTCAATACTGAATTTGCCGTTACATCGCTAGGTGTTCTGTTTTGGCTGCTCTCACCCACTTCAATAGTCTTCTTTTGCACTTTCCCCGCTTCCTCTTCCTTCTTCTTTTCTTTAGGCTGTTCTTCGCCCTTGTCTGTTGTCTTCTTTCTCATGCCATCAGTGGCAACTTCTTTTCCCTTAGCCTGAACATTGCTATCAGGATTATACACTCGACTAGTTCGGGTTAAGCTCTGGATGCCTACTTCATTCACATCCTCCTCGCTGCTATAGTACCACTGCTCTTCCTGATCAGCTAAACTTTTCTGGATTGCGAGCTGAATTTGCTCGTCTTCACTCTCTGGTACCTCGCCCACCTTTACTGTGATATTCTTTTCAATTTCTATTTTCACGGGCCTCTTCTCTTCGTCTTCCTCGCTGCTGCAATCATCCCAGATGTTTAGCACGGCACACATTCTTTCCTCCCATTCAGCTTCTACTAATACCAGTTCCTCCGATAGACCACTTCCGATTGCATTGACTGATCCACCCGATTGAGGATTGTGGGGTGGATAGTTGTACTGGTATTGTGGCAGTGGATTGTTCTTGGTGCTCGGCTTGTTCCTCTCCGAGGGCTTGGTAATCTTTCCACTGTCTATTAGATCTTGAATGTCATGCCTCAACTTGAAACAATCATCAGTAGAATGCCCCTTACACTGATGGTAGTCGCAATTCCGATCTATAAACCTACCACACACAGGTTTAGCTGGATTAACTGGCAGCTTGGAAAGCACTCCGTTCTTAATGCAGGACCTCATGACCGTACTCAAAGGTCTACCCAAATCGGTGAATTCTCTTCTCACTCTTTCATTGACAGCCCCCACCGTGTTACTACTTCCTGACTGATTCGGGTTGCTGCTTCCGGCATTTTTGTCATTGTAAGAGGTCCGATAGTTACTAAACCCTCGATTCTTCTTCTTCTCCTCCTTATACAGCTCCTCTATGTTCAAACCAGCCCTTTGAACTAGAGCAAAATCAGTGAGAGGTTGGGCTAGCATTCTCTCTTTGAAGAAGGGTAACAAGCTTCTACTGAAAATTCTGATTAGCTCTTGGTCCTTCGGCCTTGTCTAGACCATGAATAGCTTTGTTTTCCACCTCCTATAATAGTCAGAGAAGCTTTCATCTTTCTCCTGTCTCAGACTCTCCAAATCACGCAAGCCGAATTCATCACTATCATCAGTCTTAAAGTGCTTCAGAAAAGCGGTCTGCAGCTTGATCCAATTCCTCTGTGTCTCCATATCTAGACCATCATACCTCCGGTAACTCTTGTGTAGTGTTTGTGGGAATGCTCGTAGAACATCTTCCTCATTGTATTGGTTCATTTGAGAAACCCGGAGGAATTCAAACAGATGGGACCGCGGGTCATTATCTCCCTCAAACACAGTGTGCTTAAAAGTTTTGAACGAAGTGGAGCTGTTTGGGTGCAAGACATATTCGGTTACATGGAAATTAGTGACCGAGTCCTTTTCCTTCGCTACAGACATTTTCTCAACTTTATCTTTCAGCTCAGCAAGTTGCTTGATTACATCATTCTCAACTGGGACTGTATTACTAGTAGAGGCCTGATTATCTGAAGCAGGTTCTGGGATTTCTCTCTCCTCAACCACAGGCTGGTTACTTGATGTAGGAGGAGTCTGATTTTGTGCCCTATCTTGGGCGAGAGCAGCAGCTATTATCTGAGTAATGGTCCTTATCTGGGCTTGAGAGAACCCGGTTTCATTCGCCATGTCATCAACTGTTTCTGAATCAGAATCTGAATCCGACAAACTTGAATAATTCACAGCACTGACTGGAGTAGGCTCGGGGAATGGGGACATTCTAACTAAGCATTGACCAGGGAATCGATGCCAAGCTCTTTTAGCAATTTCCCGGGAAGAATCAATTCTGAAAGAAAATGCATGAGTCAAAGTAGGTCCTGCATGTATGCATGAGAAAATGGAAACACATAGAATGAGGAATGCAGTTCTAATGTGCTAAAGACCGGTATGGACACAAGATCTCGATTTCAACAACTGGACCAAAAATTCGGTGTGAATAACACGACAATGACTTATTTTGTATTTAAACATTTCTGGCATTATCTGTCGTCGACCGTTCATTTTGGATTTTTCGGTCGACTATTTTCTTTCAAGTCCCTAACTTTTGCCTCGGAACGAAAGAATTTTCGAGCGGGATATTTTCTTATTATTTTTTTTGTATCCTTACTTTTTGCCTCGGAACAGATGGTCCCAAGCAGGATCTCTTTTTTTTTTTTTTGATTTGTTTTGTTACAAATTCTGTAATCTCTCATTTACTTTCAGATAATGCGAGAAATGTGAAGATACAAAGGAATCGCAACCCCCTTATATCTCCCTTCTCTTTCGGGTATAAATTCGCTATAAATAATTGCATTATATTATTCAAAACGAATTTGAGGTCCAGTCTCAAAATCAAGGTCAAACGTCCATAACAATCATTAGCTCTTATTAATGCATGGCTGAAAAGAAAAATGTTACATGGTGCATGAATGTCACAACATATGTACAATTTATAACATACAGGGGAACGGGAGTTGCGAAATGCATGCCTTCCAACCTTATTTCTCCCACACACGGATTCCGTTGGTATAAATTCCGACATCTGTTTCCTAGGAATTGGTCTAATCTCGACAACCAACAGGGGGTTTTGAGATTGACGATATCAACTCTCGGAAATGAATGCGGCATAATAACAGCAAACAGAATCAGGTGTTCCTTAGGGGAAGTAACTAAGGTTTCTCGACTACATGCATTGGCTTTAGTCTTATTAGGCTTACAAAGTCTGGGTTCCGCAAACAGGATTCGGGCTTTGTGGGGCCTACTCCTTTTGACGCACCTTTAAGGTACTAGGCTTGCGGTTGGTAGTATTGTTAATTCTCGGATGGATGTACCTAAAACGCGAGGTTTAGGATGGATCCACCGTCAAGGTTAACAACAGTACCGAAGGGTAATATGGGTAGAAAGTGGTGAGAAGAGAGAAATGCGGTATGAATGCAAAAAATCCTAAAAAGAGAAAATAAAGCAATTAAGCACATATGGACGATTAAAGAATTTTCCAACGGCTTTCTAACTAATTTTATTAGAAAAATGTAGGCTTTAGAGTCAATTCCTAATTGCAACCACTTAAAAATAACCGGGGATTAGTGGATGCAGAATCCCCAGTGAAGTCGCTAATCTGTTTTCGCCTAGAGATCCCAACCCCGGAAGGACCTCGGAAAACTTTTCGCTTTGAAATTGGAATATGATTTTTATTGAGAAAATGGTGACAAAACCTTTTTGGTATACGATGCCGATAAATCGATCTTATAAAACATTTGAGTCGCCACCCATTATTTCGGCAATGGGACCGTTTCCAATTTTATTTTATAAAAAAGTGACTTCATTTAACCCAATTTTATTCAAGGCCAATTATTTAGAAGACTAGTCAGGCGCACCAAGTGCGATTCTGGGTAAGGGAATTGGGTACGTCGGCCCGTTGGAAGCCGACGCCCAAAAAATCGGCCTCTTTTTAACCTACAATTTCTAATTTATTTTATTTTAGAAAAGCCAATTTATTTAATTAAACCCAACCCAAATGAATCGAACCGAGTTCCTATGTGGAAAATCATTTAATCGTCCCAAATAAATCCATTCATTGCATTCATAACCATTCAATCCATATCAATCATCCAACCCATAGCAAAAATAATTAAAAGACCCGCTCTTGCCTTATGGTTAAAGGTGGGCCACAAACCGGATTTAAAATACAATCTAAACAATATAAATTCAATAAATTCTAAAAATCTCAAAATCATATATAATAGTAAATTAACCTATTTGATTTGATTAAAACATAATTTGCCCATTATTGGTTATTTCTTGAATTAAATATTAAGCATTTATTCAATTACAAGAAATTAAATTAAAAAAGGTGAAATTATTCTGGAACCTTAGAACAGTTGTGTCACGCAGCTGTTCTATGAAGAACAGTGCGTGACGGAACTCCTATTTGCGTGACGCATCTGTTCGTGACTTTGGTAAAATTCTCAGATTCATCAATCATTTATTTAAACCACATTATTAAATAAAGACATAAAAAGCAAGATAAAAATATGCGCACGAACAGTTCCGTCACGCAACTAGTCAAGGTAATGTCAACCTCTTTTGGACATGAACAGTTCCGTCACGCAGGTAGTAGCTGCGTGACGCAACTGCCCTGGTCTGCAACTACCTTTCAAACTACCCTTTTTACATTTTCTTTTTACCAAAACTTGTTTAATATATTTCAGAAATGTCCAATAACAGGCAGAATATTACTTAACCAATACCAAACTACCCAAACACTAATAAAACAAGATATTTAAAAGATTAACAACTAAAGATAACAAGGAGAGTTTAGATGATTACCTAACCCTCAGATTAGAGGATTACATGCGATTTGAATGACTTAGGACCAATGTCTCAGGATCCCAGAAACGTTTTTTGCCAAGTTTTAAAAGCAAAAACCCTTTTTTCTTTCTTTTCTCTCTTTTTCTCTTTTTATGACTTTTTGCTTTGTGTTTCAATCTATTTTATCTCTAATGGCTTGATTTTCTTCAAGACAACTCAGTGGAGTTCTTGCAGAAAACCCTAGCCACAGCTTAAAAATTTCTCTCAAATCTCTCTAAGTCCAAAAATGTAAAAAGTCCCGTTTAAAGCATAAAAATGTTGTATTTATATGGGTAAGGCAACAGAATAGAGCTGCGTCACGCAACTAACAGTTGCGTGACGGACCCGAGAGCTGCGTGATGCAGCTCACTTTTCGTACAGTTGCCGCGTATCCACACAAAAAGCAAAAACAGTTATACGGGCTTTTCAAGGTGACGTCCTCCTGGTTAGAGTTGCGTGACGCAACCATTAGTGCCGTCACGCAACTTATAGCTATGTGACGCAACCCTAGCGCAGGTCAGACTCCTTGAACCGGTTTAAATCAATTCTTGGTTTAAAGGCTTCTGGTTGATCCTGATTCCTTATTCCGCATCCTTATATCCTCATCGGGTTAAGCGGAGGCATAAAAATACGCGTCAACACTCTCATCAAAAATATTTTTCGGAAATTAGATTCTTCAAAAAAATTCTTTCGTAAAAAATTTTATTTTCGAAAATATTCTTTAAAAATCAAAATGATTTAATTACCTAAAATTAAAGAGATTATATCTCTAAACGATTTTGGTAATAAATCGTATGTTTTCTTTTTCGGAAATTATCTTTGAAGATCTAAAGAGTTTTAATTTATTCTCTTACCTAAAATGAAAGAAGATCTCATTTTTGGTTTTTAGTAAGTACTATCTTTTCGAAAAATATTTTCCAAATAAAATGCTTTCGAAAATCTTTATGCTTAAAGGAAAGGAAGATCTGCTTTTATTTTCTTACCAAAAGGATAAAACAAGTTTTTGGTAACTAAGATTTTCGTATCTTCTAAATAAGGAAAGCAAATATTCTGATTTCAAAATAAAATATCCACTTTCTAAAAACGAGAGTCACAAATCTCTCTATAAAAAGGTGTTTTCACACTTTGAACTAAGTGGAAGAATGAGTTTTCGTTTTAAGAGTTTTCGCCTATTGATCACATCCTTTATCTCTCAAAACTTACTCTCTAACCCCATTTTTCTTTTCATCTTTACACTTCACGTTTTTATCTTTAAAGAGAAAAGAATTTTTATAACTATTTTTGAAAAATGGTTCTGTGTTCTAAACGATTTTCTGATCTGAAAAACTGTTTTTCCTGTGCTTATATTTGCATTTCTTTCTGTCTATTTAGATTCTGTAATCTATAGTAGACAGGTTTATATTTGATAAACATTTGTGTAATAGCTTAGGTTAGAAGCTATTGTGAAAGAGGTTATCAAGCAACCTTCTCCGTGAGAGAGATTCTAATGTCTTGAATTGAGTTTCTGTACTCTGCCAAAAACAGAAAGGGTTGAGGTTAACTAGAACCTTTGGAAAATCTAGTGGGATAAAGGGTAGATCTAGGTGTTGATCTATTGCCTTGTACTGTTGGTTTGTCTCTTACCCTTGAAAAGAGATAACATAGTTGAGGATCTCAAGATGAGTCTTGGGGAGTGGATTTAGGCGAGTTAGTGCCGAACCACTATAAATCACTGTGTTGATCTTTTTAATTTCTGAAGTTTTGCTTGATACTGCCTTATTTACACTTCTGTTTATATTTTAGAAATGCTAAAGTTGTAAATGATTCTGATGTACTAAAACTGAAATAAGTCTTATCTTCTCTGAATGTTAGAACTCTGGAATTCTGATAAGTGAATATACCAAGTTCTAAACAGTTCTTCTATTTACAGTATATTTCACTTCTTGGGTTTCAAATCGGTTTTCTAAACTTGGTTAAGGCTCTGTGAAGCAGTTCTAATTTCAATAACTGTCTCTCACACAGTCTTATATGATTTTCTAAACTTTATGAGGAAGTTCTAAATACAATAGCTTTCCGTCATAAAGCAGTTCTGATATTGAATAAGACATTGTGAAGCAGTTCTAATTAATAGTTGCACTTTGCATAGTCTTTCTATTTTTCATGAATAGAACATTGTGAGGAAGTTCTAATCCATAACTTATTCTCACAAGTTCTTTACTTTTCCGCTGCACTTAGAATTCTGTATTTTGTTTTCAAAAGCTAAAACTATATTTTTGTAAAACCCAATTCACCCCCCCTCTTGGGTTGTGCCATACATATACGGGACCCACAATCTGGTATCAGAGCCTTAGCTCTTGACTTATGGAAGCTTAACCGCTTAAGAGATACGAGCTCATGGCAACCTCACTTCCTCTTACTTCTTTAGAAGGTCAATCTGTTTCTAGACCTCCTTTGTTCAATGGTTCTAATTACTCTTATTGGAAAACTAGAATGGAAAACTTCATGAAATCAGTTGATATAAACTGCTGGAGGAATGTTATCACTGGTCCTCTCATTCCCATGAGAATTGTAGGCGATGAGAGTATTAGAAAAACAGAAGAAGAATATACAGATGCTGATTGGAATGATATTGCTATAAATGCAAAAGCTATCAATATTCTTCATTGTGCTTTAGATCCAACAAAATACAACAAAGTGTCTGGATGTAAATCTGCGACAGAAGTTTGGGAAAAACTTAGAGTTACCTATGAGGGTACGGATAGAGTAAAGGAATCCAGAATAAATATCCTTTGGAGAGAATATGAAATGTTTAGTATGAAGGAAGGAGAAACTATTGCAGAGTTAAATTCTAGATTAACTAATATAGTTAATCCTTTGAGAACTCTCGGTAAGGAAATTTCAGTAGATGAGCTTGTTAAGAAAATCCTTAGAATTCTACCTAAAAAAATGGGATTCTATAGGAACTGTCATGAATTACAAAGAGACTCCCGTCACTTATGGTTATCTTATAGGAGCTCTTGTTTCAGAAGAAATGAAATCTTCTTTGACTATAGAAGATAAGAAAAAGAAAGGACTGGCTTTGAAGGTAGATTCTAGTGAAGAAAGTTCTTCTGATCTTGATAGTGATGATTTAGCATTCGTTGCTAAAAGATTTAAAAAGTTCTATAGAAAGAGTGGAAGGCCACAAAAAAAGTTTAACAAAAAGAACTTTCCACCCAAAAATAACTTTCCACCCAAAAATAGTAACTTACTTAAGAAAGAACCTTCTGAAGTGGTTAGTTATGAATGCAACAAACCCAGATATATCAAGCCTAATTGTCCTAAATTGAAAAAGAAGTCAACAAAAGAGAAGCTGAAGCAAGCATTCGTAGCTGCTTGGAGTGATTCAGATGATTCTAATTCTGAAAGCCACAGTGATCAAGAAGAAATTGGTAATATCTATCTAATGGCTACTATCGATTCTGACTCCAAAGAAATCAGTACTCTGACTTCAACATAGAAAGCTAAAATCAACGAAATAAATGCAATGGTCCAGAAGCATGAAGAAAGCACTGTAAGTATTTCTGAATCTGAATGTGAAAATGATCTTCTAGATACTTACAATAATCTTTGCAATGAGTTTGAAAAGCTGGTTAGAAAGCATAAAGTTCTAAAGGAAGATTTCAGAAAATTAAAGTCTGAAGGTAATCATTTAAAAGATGCTTTTTATCAAGAAGTTACATGCAAAGATCTCATCACAGAAATCAAAGATCTCAAAAATTGCAATAATCGATTTTCTGAAAATCTGACACATCTTGAAGAAAAATGTAAAAATTTGAATTCTGAAAATGAATCTTTGAAAATTGAGATTAGAATTCTAAAATCAATTTCAGAATCATTTTCTAAAGAAAAGACAAGTTCTAGCTATGATAGCATTTCTAAACAGAATTGTGTTTCTAATAAGAAAAATGTTGTTTCTAATGTTGTAACTTTAGAATATCAAAGTTTGAACAGAAAGAAAAATCATTGTAAACTAAATGCACCTGTTACCACTAACCCTCCAGGACCCAATATGAGTTGGGTACCTAAATCTGCTTGATCTTTTCAGGTGTGCCTAAGGAGTGAGCTGAAAACAGAAATGTGGTACATGGACAGCGCTTGCTCTAGGCATATGACTGGTGACAGAAAGAAGTTCACCAGATTAGAAAAGAAAAAGGGAGGTACAGTAAGCTTTGGAGACAAAGCAAAAGGTAAAATTGTTGGTATTGGTGTGGTAGGTTTTAATCCTTCAATAAAAGATGTATGCTTAGTAGAAGGATTACATTATAACTTGTTAAGTGTTAGTCAGATTTGTGATAAAAATAGAAGAGTGATCTTTGAACCTTCTCATTGTGAAGTTCAGAACATGCATGATAATAAAACCTTATTTTTCGGAAAAAGGTTTGGAAATATATACCTAGTAGATCTCTTTGATATGCATAACCAGGATATATGCTTAGTTTCTGTTGATAATTCTAGTTGGTTATGGCATAGAAGACTTGGACATGCAAGCATGCACCTTATTTCTAAATTGTCTAAGAAAGATCTGGTTCGAGGTTTGCCAAAGTTGAAATTTGAAAAAGATCACATTTGTGATGCTTGTCAAATGGGCAAACAAACCAGAACTTCTTTTAAATCCAAGGGCATGGTTTCTACTTCTAGACCTTTAGAATTGCTACACCTTGATCTATTCGGTCCAATTACTCCTTCTAGTCTTGGAGGAAAATTCTATGCATTTGTTATTGTAGATGACTACTCTAGATTCACCTGGACACTCTTCCTTAGAAATAAGGATGAGTCATATGACATGTTTGTTCATCTTTGCAAGAGAATACAAAATGAGAAAGGATAGAACATCACGGCAATTAGAAGTGATCATGGAGGAGAGTTTGAAAATCAGAAATTCGATGCTTTTTGCAACGAGTCAGGAATCTTCCATAACTTCTCAGCACCTAGAACGCCTCAACAAAATGGAGTAGTGGAAAGCAAGAATAGAACACTTCAAGAAATGGTCAGAACCATGCTGAGTGATTCTAAACTACCAAAGTATTTTTGGGCAGAAGTAGTTAACACTGCCTGTTATATTCTAAACAGGGCTTTGGTAAGATCTAAACTTAAAAAGACTCCATATGAGCTATACAAAGGTAGAAAACCAAATATTGGTTATTTTCATATCTTTGGGTGCAAATGCTTTATTCTAGATAACAAAAAAAATCATCTTGCTAAATTTGATGCTAAATCTTATGAAGATATTTTTCTGGGATATTCTAGTAATAGTAAAGCATATAGAGTGTTTAATAAGAAGACTCTAGTTGTAGAAGAATCTATTCATGT
Source organism: Jatropha curcas (assembly GCF_041381405.1). Lineage (NCBI taxonomy): Eukaryota > Viridiplantae > Streptophyta > Magnoliopsida > Malpighiales > Euphorbiaceae > Jatropha > Jatropha curcas. The sequence continues at coordinate 12,648,120 of NC_143155.1, forward strand.
TGTGTTTGATGAATCTGACTCTACATCTAGAACATTAGAAAGTGATGGTGTTGTAGATTCTAATCATGAAAAGCAGAATGAACAGTCAGAACAACTAGAACAGCCAGAAAGTGAGCAGAACACAGATAATCAGGCTGAACCAGAAGTAGAACAAGAAGATCAAAATATAGTTGAAAGTCAAATGCCAGAAACAGAAAATGAAGATTCTCAATTACCAAAAGAATGGCGATTTCATAAGTATCATCCTCAAGAAGACATTATGGATAATCCCTTAGAAAGGATGATGACTAGAGCTCAACTTAAAAGATATTTTGGTAATGTTGCTTTCGTTTCTCAATTAGAACCTAAAAGTTTAGAAGATGCTCAAAATGATGAAAGTTGGATTCTTGCTATGCAAGAAGAGCTAAATCAATTTGAGATAAACCAAGTTTGGAAACTTGTTTCTAGACCCAAAAACCATTCAGTTATTGGAACAAAATGGGTGTTTAGAAATAAGCTTGATGAACAAAGTAACGTTGTGAGAAATAAAGCAAGATTAGTGGCTAAAGGGTACAACCAAGAGGAAGGCATCAATTTTGATGAGACCTTTGCCCCGGTTGCTAGACTTGAGGCTATTAGAATGCTTTGTGCATTTGCATATTTTAAAAACTTCATGTTGTATCAAATGGATGTGAAAAGTGCTTTTCTAAATGGTTTTCTAAATGAAGAAGTGTATGTAGAACAACCTCCTATTTTTGAAATTTTTCATAAACCTAATCATGTTTATAAACTTACCAAAGCTCTTTATGGTTTGAAGCAAGCTCCTAGAGCTTGGTATGAAAGATTAAGTAAGTTTCTATTAGAAAATGGTTTTTCAAGAGGAAAGGTTGATACAACATTATTTATCAAAATTAAAGCACATGACATTCTAGTTGTACAAATTTATGTTGATGACATAATCTTCGGATCTACTAATGATCTTCTTTATAAGGAATTTTCTAAGATTATGCAGGGTGAGTTCGAAATGAGTATGATGGGAGAATTAAACTTCTTCCTTGGACTTCAAATCAAACAATGTGAAAATGGAATTTTCATTAATCAAGAAAAGTATACTAGAGAATTGTTGAAACGATTCAAAATGGAAAATGCCAAGGTATGTAGTACACCAATGAGTCCATCCTTAAAATTAGAAAAAGATGAAAAAGGTAAGGATGTGTATATCAAGTTGTTTAGAAGTATGATTGGTTCTTTACTATATCTAATGGCAAGCAGACCAGACATACACTTTAGTGTTTGTCTATGTGCTAGATTTCAATCGTGTCCCAAAGAATCTCATTTAATTGCTGTAAAAAGAATATTAAGATATCTTTGTGGAACTTCTAATCTGGGTCTGTGGTATTCTAAAGGTGATACATTTGATCTTGTTAGGTATAGTGATTCTGATTTTGCAGGAAGCAGAATAGATAGCAAAAGCACGTCTGGGACGTGTCAATTTCTAGGCAGCGCCCTTGTATCATGGTTTAGCAAGAAACAGACATCTGTTGCTCTTTCTACTGCAGAAGCAGAATATGTTGCTGCTGGAAGTTGTGTTACACAAGTTCTATAGATCAAACAACAGTTGGCAGACTATGGACTGAAATTAGAAACAGTGCCAATCAAGTGTGACAACATAAGCGCCATCAATTTATCTAAGAATCCAGTTCAGCATTCTAGAACCCAGCATATAGAACTCAGACATCACTTCATACGTGATCATGTACAAAAAGGTGACATAGTAATTGAGTTCATTCCTACCGAAAAACAATTGGCAGATATCTTTACAAAACCTTTGAATGAAAGTCAATTCTGCTCAATTAGAAGAGAACTTGGTATGTTAGTTCTAAACTTAGAACTTTAGAACTCTGTAAGTATGTTCTAAAACTGCTTTCTATATTCGAAAATGAAAGACTTGCTATGTTCTATTTTTTTTTTGTGTGTGAAAAACGTTTTTATCTAAAGAGAATCGCATATTGCTCTGATATGACTTTCTAATGTCACTATCAGAATCTTGCTTTAGACCAAAGCAGAAAACAGTTAATTTATTATGTGTGTTTGTTTTATTATGTTTCATGCTTTGGCGGTTTTTAGTATTTTTATTATTTTTTATTTTATTTCTTTTATTTTATTTGTCGTTTTGAATTTCTTTAAAAACTGTTCTTTTCGATTTCTTCCGCCACTTAAGTGTTCTTGTCCCTCTATTAGTTACTTCATATTCTTTCTATCGTTCTCTTGCTAAACAAAACCCTAAGTTGTTTTGTGTTTTGAAAATCTCAACAATGGCCGAATCAACTTCCATCTCCTCATCTGATTCCTTAACTGAGCAAGAACTTTGTGAATACTCAAATTTTGAGGCTCAAAAAGCCTGTTTTCCCAGACTGCAAACAGTCCCGCCGGACCGGAGGCCATTTTGGAAATTTACCGGAAGTATGCCAATATGGTACTTGAAACGTCCGGAAAATTACGAGGATCGCAGAACTGGTCCCAGAAAATTTTTTGGAGGTCCGGAACTCCCGAAACAGCCTCCGGAACGAAAAATTAGCAATCTCGCCAGCCGCCGCGGCGGCGCCTGCCGACGACCACAGCGGCTCAGGCCGCCGGCCCCGGCGGCAGCGGCCGCCCTCACGGCAGCAGCTGCCGCCCTCAGCCCGATTTTTTGCCTATAAATATTGGCCTTGGCACTCCGTTTTGAGGCACTCAGTCTGTGTTGACGGACGCTCCTTCTCCCCCACGCTCCTTGCGATTCTTTACTGCTTTTCTGCATTTTAATTTAGCTTTATTGCTTTCTTGTTTTGCTAATTGGTCATTAAAGTTGAATTAATTAATATTCCCTTAACGAGGAGCTTAACCTGGAACTAAGAAGCGGCCGTCGATTAAATCAGGTACATAAACTAAACTCTGCCTATTCAATTTTAGCACTTCATGCATGCTTCTCTTCTACTCCTAATTCTACAAATGCATAAATACATCCATGTCATCATTAGGCAAATAAACTGCCTCAATTAAATGATTTTAGGCTAAATGCCCGGTTAATTAATAATCGTGGTATTAAAGCCTAAATCCGACAATATTGGCTAAAGCCTAGTTAATCAATAGCTATGGTGATCGCCTCTATTTCGAACAATTCGGCTTAAGTCCAATTAATCAATAATTTTGGCTAAATAGCTTTAATTAAACACGTTTTCTTGGCAATAAATTGCCTACATTGTAATTCAATTGATCTCTTTTGGCAAACAAATTGCCTATAAGTAGATTAACCATTTTTTTTAGCGACAAATCGCTTAAATCAAAGTTTTGGCAAAAGCTTCACTTTTGGCAAATAAATTGCCTCAAATCAATCAATTTTGGTGACAATCGCCTAATCAACACCTTTTTGGCAAATAAATTGCCTAAATTAATCTTTGTGGCTAAAAGCCTTCAAGTAATCAATTTTGGCAACAATCGCCTAAATCACATCAATTTTTGGCAACAATTGCCTAAATCAATTCTTTTGCTAAAAGCCTTAAATCAATATTTTTGGCAACAAATGCCTAATCAAATCAATCAACTCTTTGGCAAAATGCCTAAACAAAATGCACAAAGCATACACACACTCATGCATTAAGCATACCCATTCAAAGCCCTTTTAAAAAGGCCTATCGAACTACGTTGACTTTGATCTTCCATTCAAACGGAAGTACGTAGGAACGTTTGGGATTTAACCCCGAGCGGCAAGTCGAAATCACTTAAACCTTTTATTGGTCCAATTGCATCATTTACTCTGCAAAGCATTCATTGTTTTGGTTAGTTCATCAGCATGACATAGTCTCGGGATCCACCTCGGGTTCGCAGATTATGCCTTAAACATTGGGATAATTAATCTAATAATTAGGTTAATTAAATTTGGAGTCAACTTAGGGTTTTTTCCTAGTTTACCCTAAAATAATTAAACAAGGTGGCGACTCATATATTCACATGCATTTCTGCCCTTAGTCATATGCATTTACATGCCTGTGTTTTCGGAGGGAGGGGTTCACAATTTGGCGACTCCGCTGGGGATTTATGTAATCTTTTTTCATAAAGTGGACTACAATTGTTGCATCAACTAACCTGCCCTTCTTTAAGGTATTATTTTACTATACTTTGTTTTGCGGGGTACCCTAACATGAATCGAGTATTCTTTCTTTAAGAATACGAGATGAGGAAATTTGGACTCAATTTGTACAATTTAATTAAAACATTTTAACTTGTTGATTTATTTGCACAATTGAGAATCCTTTTCTCCATTGCATAAAAAAAATGAATTTCAAATGAATTTCTTCTCTCTCTGTTCAAACTTCTAAGTCTGGATAGCAAGTAGCGCTGATCGGCAGGTCTCTTTGATTATGTCAACGGACAGCCAAAACGTCCTCCCTGTTACCGCAAACCATCCCTAATCCTTTTGGGGATGGCCCATGAGTATGCGTACCGTTGGACCCACGCGAAACTCTTTGTTTCACATGTGGCTAGGTATATCCGTGCTCAAGGTTCAAGGGTCCCTTAATAAACCAATTCTCTATTTGTGTCATAGCCTATAGAACCTATCTTTTAGGACTGTATGCACCCAATGATGCGATTCATATCATTAAAAACAGATTACGACGTGATGTTGTGCGCATTCATGACATATCATCACATTAAAAAGAACAGAAATATTCTTTTTAATCATGCACAGTTGGACAAAGAGTCGATCTACCTCACATCAGCTACCCTGATACACAAATACTACCCACCGTACCCTAATCAAATTACCCTTATACTTATAGGTACCCCCTGTTCAAGTGCCAGCATCAGTACCAGTCATGCCTACAGTACTATCACCGACCTTACCAGCTTCACCAGCTACACCAGTTTCACCTACAACTCCTACAACCCTACCTGCACCAATGGCATCACTTACTGACATCCAAAACCTCATTGAACAAATGGAGGCCAGGATGGAGGCCCGAATGAATGAGGCATTGGCTGCCCAAAGGACCGCCCTGATAGCTGAATTGGGTAATGGAAATGGGGCTTCAGCTGGGGGAAGTGGACCTGCTACCTCCAATCAGGGACCTGCTACTGAACCGGCAAACCCTGCCCTTAACCTGGATGACATGCCCTCCAGAACTGCTTCTGAGCTGGAAGCTCAGAAAATGAGAGAAAAACTAGAACTGCTGGAAAGGTCTGTTACTGCCCTTAAGACACACAAGGAAGTGGTGGACATGGACTCCTTGTCCTTGTTCCCTGAGGCAAGACTACCAACCAAGTTCAAAATGCCCAACATGGACAAGTTTGATGGAACCACTTGTCCCAAAACGCACCTGAAAATCTATGTAGGTGCCCTAAACCCGTTCGGACTGAACAGTGAGCTCCTTGCTCAGTTGTTTCAACAATCTCTGACCGGTGCTGCTTTGAGGTGGTTTGTTAGCCTAGATCGGTCTAAGATGAAGACCTGGGAGGACATCTGCAATGCATTTAATTCCCAATATCACTATAATATGGAGGTGGATGTCACTCAGAGAGAGCTGGAAACCACCAAACAAAAGAACAATGAACCTTTTTCCTCGTTCCTTACGAGGTGGACGGCCAAGGCCGCCCAAATGATCAACCGGCCTTCTGAGCAAGAACAGGTAGACATAATCATCAAGAATCTACTGCCTGTCTACCAGCAACAATTGCAGACTTAGTACCTACCTACCTTCCAGTCGCTCATTGCTACTGCGACCAAGGTAGAGGATTTAATCCAAATGGGGCAACTGAAAGAAGACTCAGGAACCTTAAAATACAAGAAATCTAGCCAAGCTGGTAAAGTCCACGAAGTGGCAAGCATCACCCCCACGAATCCCTTACGTGTGGGAAATATGAGAAATGGCAGTCAGTCAAGAAGAACCTATACTGATCTCGGGATGCCAATCCTTTTGGTTTTTCGAGAGGCTGTCAAAGCAAACTACATCAAGCCTTTGGAAGCAAGGCCACCTCCCAACCCATTACCAAGGAACTACAGAGCAGACGAATACTGTGAGTACCATCAGGGTAGTGGGCATAAGACTGAAGCGTGCTGGACGCTTAAGAACCGCATCCAAGACCTGGTGGACAACGGTTCAATTATTCTAAGAAGTAAGCCAAACATTAGCACTAACCCCTTACCAAATCACGGGGTAAATGCTATTGTTTCTGACCAGGAATTGATCGATCCTTTCGAGCTATTCCTAGAAATGAATAACATCTGTGTCCTAGATCTGAATGACCTAACTGAAGAGGTCGATGCTATAACCAGGAGTGGGAGACAATATGAACCGTTAGTCTTGGAAAAAGTCCAAAATAAACCCTACCAGAGGGTAGAGTAGCCAAAGGAAGACCCGGTACTTGCACAGCTAAAAAAGACACAAGCTAAGGTATCAATTTGGGAACTTTTGGCATCATCCTTTCCTCATCGCCAAGCTCTTTACAAGGCTTTGAGTCAACTGCAAACATCGGTGGAGGTTAGCCCCGAAGTGCTGGTATCCACCCTCACCCAATCATCAAAGATGCAAAGCATCGGATTTTCTGACGATGACTTACCCAAGGAGGGAGGCAGTCACAACAATGCCCTTTACGTCACAGTTCAAACCAGAGAAAAGACTGTGCCCATGGTTCTCATTGATAATGGGTCAGCACTGAACGTCTGTCCACTGAGGGTAGCCAGCTGTCTAGGATTGAAAGAAACGGATTTCATTCCATCAGACCAGATAGTCAAAGCCTACGACAGCACCCGGAGGGAAGTGTTGGGGGTTGCTACGCTGAAGTTAACAATTGGGCCAGCCATAATGGAGGTACCATTCCAAGTAATCGATGTGCCAACTAGCTTCAACCTGCTTCTGGGTCGACCGTGGATACATCATGCTAAGGCAGTACCTTCTTCACTGCACCAAAAGGTCAAGTTCCCTTATGAGGAGAAGGTTATCACTATCCAGGGGGATGACTACAGCCAGCTCAAGAAGCCAAAGGGCCAGCCTCTCTTTGAAGTTAACCCTGAGACTGCCAATTTACCCCTCTCGGGATTTCAATACGACACTGTGCAGTTCATAGAAGGAAAGGCTGCAAACTCTCGAATTCTCTTTGATTTCGGGACAGTGCAAATAAACTGCATAGTACCTTTAATGCTTAAGATGTCCTATCTGCCGGGAATGATTATGGCAAGGTCCGGAAAGACATACCCCACACTGCAAGCCTGGGAGTGTCCGGTGAATGAAGGGACCTTTGGACTGGATTATGAGCCCACTGACGAAGACTGTGCTGAGAGAACCAGAAGGGGAAGGAAGGAGAGTATACAGATGCGGCCTTACCTCTTGACTCTGAATGGTTACTTCTGCAAACCGGGAGAAACGATTCCTTATCATGGCTTCCAAGAACCATTTCGCTGCCCGACTGCTAAGAAGATGCTGCCTGGGTTAGAAATATTCTCTGATGTCTAGGGCAACAAGCCCGAAACAATAACAGAACTAGAAGTGGAAGACTTCATGCAACCCAGTCTCTTTGACGAGGTTGCAGTCATTACAGGAAGTGATGGGAATCAAAACCTGCTAAGCCTGATCAAGCCGTACGAAGGGCCTCTCACCAACTGGTACGCTGAGGAGTGCGCTGCTGATAAACCCCCTCCTGAGTCAAACCTAGAGTCTGTAATCAAGTCCTGTACTGAGTCTGAGTCTGACCCCGAGTCTGAAACCGAGTCAGAGTCCAGTTCCAATTCTGAGTCGTCTGTGTCGGATTTAGAAAATCTAGATTTCAAATTTGATGTAACGTTTGAGGACGATTCCGTCATAATCAATAAAGGCTTGCAAATTATTGACTACCCCGCGTGTCTATCTTTCCAAGCATTTCCAAGCAAAAATAATGAAGATCAAATAAATGAAATAAAAAATGAAAAGGAAAAAATAATAATTGGCAAAGAAGAAAATGAACATACATACATTGCATCTGACTGTGTGAACAGGGAATAGGTCAGTGAATGCTTGAAGAGGTTTGCCGATTGCTTCATGTGGAAGGCAAGTGACATCACGGGAATTGACCCGGCAATAGCGGTGCACAAGATTCCAGTATACCCTGAGGCTAAACCGGTAAAACAGAAGCTAAGGAGGCTGAAAACAGAATGGTCCTTGAAAATCAAGGAGGAAGTAGCCAAGCAATTGGAGAATAAGTTCATAGAACCCATTGCCTACCCGACATGGTTAGCGAATATTGTGCCGGTGCCGAAGAAAGATGGCAAAGTCAGAATGTGTGTGGATTACCGGGATTTGAATAAAGCATGTCCGAAGGACGAATTCCCCTGCCACATATTGACTTGCTGGTGGACCGAATGGCTGGACATGAGATGGTCTCCTTGACTGATCTCGTTGTCGGGTACAATCAAATAATGATGCATTTGCCAGACAAAGAGAAAACGACATTCATCACAGAGTGGGGAACCTACTGCTACAGGGTTATGCCTTTTGGGCTCAAAAATGCCGGGGCAACCTATCAAAGAATGGCAACGACCATCTTCCATGACATGATTCACAAAGAAGTAGAAGTGTATGTGGACGATATGGTTGTTAAATCAAAAACAGCTGAAGAACATACAACAGCACTTGAGAAGTTCTTCCTTAGACTTCGAAAGTACAATTTAAAGCTCAACCCGGCAAAATGTCTGTTTGGAGCTACATCAGGAGTATTTCTGGGGCATATGGTCAGTCGGAAGGGCATAGAGATTGACCCTTCAAAAGCCAAAGACATTCTGGAAATGCCAGCACCAAAGACGGAAAAACAAGTTCGGGGTTTCCTGGGAAGGCTACAGTACATCAGCCAGTTCATCAATGAATTGGCCGATACTTGTGGTCCGATTTTCAAGTTACTCAGGAAAGGAGTATCCATCAAATGGAATGAGGATTGTCAAAAAGCTTTCGACCAAGTCAAGCAATATCTATTATCCCCGCCGATTTTACAACCACCAAGGCTAGGAAAGCGTTTACTATTGTATCTATCAGTGACAGAAGAAGCGATGGGTGCAATGCTAGCTCAACAAGTAGAAGATACAAGGGTAGAAAATGTCGTGTATTACCTCAGCAAAAGGATGCTAGACTATGAGCTAAAATACAATAAGATAGAGAAGTTGTGTCTGGCTCTAGTTTGGGCTTGTACAAAGCTGCAGCACTACCTCTCGTCCTACACCACATACGTCATTTCTGAATCGAACCCCTTGAAATTCCTTATGGAGAGGCCGGTTCTTGACAGTAAGATGGCTAAGTGGGTGTCGGTGCTCGCAGCCTATGATTTAAAATTTGTACAACGGAAGGCAGTGAAAGGCGGAGCCTTGGCTGATCAATTAGCAGAATTACCGGTCGAAGACCAAATGCCCGAGGTAGAATTTCCTGATGAAGACTTGTTGAGCTTGGAGAGTGAAGTCTGGGAAATGTACTTCGATGGAGCCTCAAACTACCATGGAAATGGGGTTGGAGTCGTATTCAAAACTTCTTGTGGAGAATACGTCCCAATCGCAGTCAAATTAGATTTCGACTGCACCAACAACGAAGCCGAGTATGAAGCTTGCATAAAGGGGTTAGAAGCAGCCCTGGAAAAGGAAGTAAAAGTTCTCAAGGTTTTCGGGGATTCCAATCTAATAGTCTCCCAAGCTTTGAGAAAATGGAAAATTAAGGAAGAGCGTTTGGTTCCTTACCTACAACGCTTGGACGAGTTGGCTCAGCAATTTGAGGATTTATCCTTCCACTACTTGCCGCGAGCCAAAAATCAGTTTGCTGATGCTCTGGCTACCTTGGCCTCCATGGTTAATGTAGGGGGAGACCAAGTCATTCGACCTGTGACGGTTTGGCTACAGAAACAGCCAGCACATATCATGAATTTGGTCGATGACAAGCCCTGGTTTTGGGACATACAGAACTATATATTCAGAATGAAGCCTACCCGGAGGGATCCACCAAGACTGATCAACAGACATTGAGACAATTAGCATCCGGATATTTCCTTACTGGGGGAGTTCTGTATAAAAGAAGTTGGAATGGCCTGCACCTAAGGTGCGTTGATGAGGGAGAAGCTCAAACCATCATGGATTCCTTACATAATGGGGAGTCTGGTCCACACATGCATGGGATAGCCTTGGCTCGGAAAATCGTGAACCTGGGTTATTTCTAGTCAACCATGAATGCAGATTGCGTGAGGCACACGCAGAAGTGCCATGAGTGTCAAATTTTTGCTAAGCTGCAAAAACAGCCTCCTCCGGTTAATTTGAATCCTATTGCTTCACCTTGGCCCTTCGCAACTTGGGGCATAGACGTGATCAGAATAATCCACCCAAAGGCTTCCAATGGTCACCAATTTATCCTAGTCGCTGTTGACTATTTCACTAAGTGGATTGAGGTAGCCTCTTATTCGGTTTTGAATGCCAATAAGGCAGCACAGTTCGTTCGTACTAACATCCTTTGTCGGTACGGAACGCCATTCGAGATCATTACTGATAACGGGTCCCATTTTCAAAGTGAATTTTCTGACCTGCTGAAGCAAAAGAAGATTCAACACCATAAGTCCTCACCCTATCGTCCACAAACAAATGGGGCTGTAGAAGCTGCAAACAAGGCTATAAAAGTCATTTTGCAGAAGACAGTTAGAAAGCACAAAGCTTGGCATGAACAGTTGCCGAATGCCTTATGGGGATACAGGACTTCAATCAGAACGCCTACTGGGGTAACCCCATATTCCTTAGTATATGGTATGGAAGCAGAGTTGCCTATTGAGCTGGAAGTTCAGTCGGCGAGGATTATCCGGGAAAGCCAGATCAGCGAAGCAGATTGGGCTAAGAATTATCATTTGCAACTCTTGGGTATGGATGAAAAGCGATTGCAAGCAATCCACCAAACTCAAGTTTACCAAAGAAGAATGGCTAGGCATTTTAATAAGAAGGTCAAAGACCGAAAGCTGGAAGAAGGTTGTGTGGTCCTGAAGGAGATTAGACAGCCAATCATAGACCCACGTGGAAAGTTTCGTCCTCATTGGGCTGGACCCTATGTGTTGAAGAAGATATTATCTAGCGGAGCCATCGTCTTGACTGATTTAGATGGTTTGGAGTTTACAAATCCATGTAATTTAGATCAGTTAAAAAGATATTATGTGTAATTATAATCATTGCATGATGTAATGAATGAACTACATTAGACCTGATTCTCTTCGAAAAAAAAATTATGTATCGGAGATATGTAGGCAGCCTTCATTGGGTACGGTCTAGACATTAATGAAAATCACTCCATAATTCTTTCTTCTTTGCCAACAATAATAAAAAAAATGAAAAAAGAAAAAAAAAAGAGGAAAAACCCGCTAAGTTGAAAACCCGAAAGGGCGGCTTAGGCAAAAGTCGGGGCCCGCTAAGTTGAAAACCCGAAAAGGGCGACTTAGGCAAAAATGGGTAGCTCGCTAAGTTGAAAACCCGAAAGGGCGGCTTAGGCAAAAATTAGAGCTTGAATAAATAAAGTTGGAAAATGCTTGGAAAGCTCGAAAGACAAATCACATTCTCAACTAAAGCAACAAAGTCAAATAGAAAGCAAAAGAGTCCAATAAATAAATAATGAAGTCTGAGTCCAAGTCCAAATAAAAAACCCAAAAATCCAAAGTCAAAAACAAAAAAAAAAAAAAAAAAACCAAAAGCCTATAGGAGTCTAGGAGTTCCGTCTCCTCCATAGGGCAACATCCTCTGAGTCACCCCTAGCTGCTGAACTCTGTCCAACCTCGCCTGTCCGAGGAGCCAACACAATCTCCTCACCAGTCCCAACCTCATCATCAGCGTCAGCTTGAACCCAACCTTCGAGTGCACTCAGTAGTGTGGTCCTCCTTGGCCTCTCAATCGGCCAGACAACGGCAATGAACTAGGTCTGATACTCAGGAGAAGTCTGAACACTGGCAGGATTAGGTAAAGGCCTAACCATGTGATGATCTCTGACCCAAGCTCTAAGGACAGCTCGGGTAACACCCGGAGTAATGGCTGAATTAGCTGAAATGTCATCCATAATCGGAACAGTCTGATCTATCCCCATCTGCCTCAAAACGCGCGAAGCACAGTACCAAGTACAGTGTGTAAGGCCTAAAAGGTAAACCCGAGTATGGCGGAAGCTAACCTGGATAAAGCGGGTGATGCCATACCAGGAAACAAACCACAGCACCTCGTGGGGACCCAACTCAATCAGCCATGAGGTCCATGCATCAGTAGAAGGATGTGCGATCAAGATCCTCCGCATACGATACTGAGAGGGGTTGTAGGAAAGAAGGGTAGGAGCAGCAACCACTTGGAGATGGTCCTTTAACCAAACCTGAGTAATGGATCCTTTCTATTACAAAGAAACAAACCAAAGGAAAAAAAAGGAAGGAAAAGGGGAAGAGGAGAAATACTTGGAGAATGATCGGAGAGACCGTCCAGTCGTCGAAGCCTAAAGCAGCTCTGTCAAGGCTCCTGATAGGCTCTGCCAGCACAATGCCGCCAATGCAACCCATATTCTCCATTTGCCGAACCATGGGGCAGAGATGCAAATCCCCAAAGCCTGGGTCCTGGTTAAACAAGAAACCAGCTAATAAGCAAAAGACCAAAGCCCGCATCCTTAGCCTCATCCAGTTTGGGTCATCTGAATGGACCTCTGAAAATTCATCGATCAGGGGCAACAGAACTGCTTTCTGGTCACCAACAATCATGGCCTTAGCTTGTGGTCGGCTGAACTGAAACAGGCTTTCAAACGACCGAACATACCCAATTCTCACCTCATGCTTGACCAAAGGGGCATTGGGGTCACACCCTTATAATAGCACAAAATTCCTCAAAGAGAGGGCACATCTCCTCCATCATGGCCCCGAACCAAAAAACGTGGGCCTCCGGGTCCCAAAATCTGATGCAGGCCCGTAAAAAGTCCCAGTCAACTACTACCCCCTAAGGGTAATGATAGGAGAGAGACCATACCTTCCCAAGTTGATCTTTTCGACTTTGGAGAGACTCATAGTCCAGCTGTGCATGCTGTGGTTAAAAAAGGGATTCATCTTTGAAAAAAAAAAAAAGAAGAAAGAATGAGAGAAGAAAATGGCTGAAATTTGCCTTTTGGCTCAATTTTCGAGAGAAGATGAGAAGTATGAAAAAAGAGGACAAGAAGCAGCTTTTATAGGGAAAAAGTGCGCCCGGAGGCGGCTGCCCCCGCCGAAGGCGGCGACAACGGCCGCCGGAGCCGGGGGCGGCGGCGGCCGGACCCGACGGCAGCGGCCGCCGAAGACGGCGGCCATCGCCAAAAAAAAAAAAAAAAAAAAAGAGAATTTGTCTTTAGTACCATAAATGAAAAGAAATTTTCTTTTCAATAATAAAAAAAAAGATATTTTTTCCATAAAATGGGCTGAAACGAAATCCTATTTTCTTTCAAATTTGATAATCATGCATACATATAAAAATTTTCAAGTACTAACCAAGTGCAAGTACAGGCTAAGTTCAGTACAGAAATACAAAAAAAAAAAGGAAAACAGGAAAATCTAGCAGCTATCAGCGACGGGGCCTCCTCCTCCTCTGATCGTCAAAGGCCCTATGAGTCCAGGCCGCAGTTAGTTCTTGCTGCATCCCAAGCATTAGCTCCATCATCTGATTGACCAACCCGACAGGAACCTGGAAATCATACAAAGGAAAATACAAGTGAATATCATATCTCTTATGAATCCTTTTTGTGAGAGATGTGTCAGTCTTTACCTCAGTAATGTCCTCGGAAGGAAGAGCCGGGCGATCCACACTCTCCAAGGAGACCTCCCGAAGAGCTGGTGGGCCGTCAGGAGGATAGTAAGGAATGCTGTATGGAAGACGTAGATTGGCCAGGTCTAGGTGAAGTGGCCCGGTAGCCTCCGAAATAGCCCGGGGAGCCCTGGAAGGACCAGCCGAGCAGCTAGGCCCGGCCCGAGATGGACCCTCAACCGGAGTGGAAGAAGTGGGATCGGTCATAGGCCTCCTCCTTGGAGTCCTAGTCAAGGGACCCGAAGCCCGAGAAGAATGGGTGGCAGGCGGCTGGGAAGGGGCCGATCTCTGAAAACTATCAAGCCGAGATCCAATGGGCTGCATCAAAGAGATTCTACAGAACTCGGCATAATCCCCCACCAGGATGAACTCCATATGTGGAATACCCTCAGTATGGGCATCGGTGAGAATCATATGCTTGCCCGCTCGCATGTCCTCAGGAGGGGAATAAGGGACAGAACGGCAGCCTCTTACCTGAAGGTCTACCCTCTTGCCCAAATAGTATCGTCTCAGGACGGGGTGCGACAGTACCACTCTCCACCGAGACAGGGCATCCGACCGCTGGAAGCGGGAGTCGACCTGAATCCAGCTCTGTAGACGAGCAGCCATCGCCCCCACCTCAACCTATAAAAGATGCAAATATGTTAATAAATCCTTTTTATTTAACATAGTCAAGAATTACTAAACACATACCTGCGCCAGAGTGCAAGTATCAAAAAAGGCTCTCAGATCCTTCAGCGATTTCTTGCGCTGAACGGTTTGAAGGTTTGATCGGTACCATCTCCAAGCCGAAGGTACCAGTCCCAATCCAAGGTCAGCATGAATCAGCTCCTGGCGAGTGTAAGGAAAGTACTCAAATGCCCAAGTCTGCAAAAAAAAAAAAAAAAGAGAGAGAAGAAGCAAGAATCAATGAAAAAAAAAAATCAAAATAAACAGAAAAACACAAAAAAGGAGAATGTTCTTTACATTACCTCCCAGAAGTAGTAGGTCCCGCTGAGTTTGCAGTGGCCCCGACTCAGATCGCTCATGTCGTCGTACATGCGACTCAAAATGGCATCGGCCCAGTCATACTCCGCAAGATGGGCCATGTTTTCCAAACTCTTCAAGATGGAAGGATTAAACTTCTCTTTCCTGTTGGACCAGAAGCTCGAAGCAAACAGCAGCAGCAAAGTAAATCTGGCCACCTGAGTAGCCGTCAGCTCTCCCCGCCTGTATCTAGCATAATGTCGAGGGCTTGGAGGTATAACCAGCGTCTGGAAACGCTCAAAGTCGGAGTAGCAGAGCCTGGTCCGACGATCCGAGGCAAGTCTATCTCAATCAGCTCCACTATCCGGTCAGGGGAAATCTCTGTCCTCCAGTCATCATATAACTCGATCGGCCGAGTGCCAAAAGGGATCCCGAAAATCACAGAAAAGTCTGCAGGGGTCGTTGTCAACTCACCCCAAGAAAAGTGGAAAGTATTGGTAGTGTCCCACCATCTCTCGGCCAAAGCGCCCAGTAACTCCTTGTGGCTGTATCAACCCACGTCGAAATGCCTCAGGTAGCCCAGATGGGACAAACTAATAATCGCTCCAACCAGGTTGTTTTGATCAAATATTTCGAGCAGAATCTCGGTCACCGAAGTCTCACCCACATCCAATTTGATATGTGGGTCCTAAAAGGTAAAGCCATCTAAGAGTTATTCCTCGGTTCCTTACTAAGGATAATGTCTTAGTTCTACCCTAGCATGCATACTAATAAGACAGTAAGTGCAGAAAAATAACAAAATTCACAATTCGGCCTAAGGCCCAAAATTCACAATTCGGCCACAGAGGCCCAAAATTCACAATTTGGCCTAAGGCCCAAAAGGTAAATAAACATATAAAAAGTAAAAGGGAGCTTACCTGGGCAAAGATGCCGGTCACGGAGGCGTGAGTGTCAGCGTCCGCCGTAAGATCGACATCGTCAAGGGAAATCCCTAGAGACTCCAGAAAATCCTCACCGCTCAGATCTGAGGAAGCCATGGAGGAAGGAAGCTTGGAAGCTTTAGAAATTGAGAGAATTTGAGAGAGCTCTTTGATGTGGAGAGTGTAGAATGAATGAAAATGAGAATCTCAAGCTATTTATAAGGAAAAGGCTAAAAGGCGGGTCTTCTGGACGCGTCCGATTTTCGCCTTCAAAATTTGTGTTTCAAGCAACCACCGACTCCCATAAATCATTTTTATGGTTGCCGGTGGGGGGCGACTGTGAATACTCAAATTTTGAGGCTCAAAAAGCCTGTTTTCCCGGACTGCAAACAGTCCAGCCGGACCAGAGGCCATTTTGGAAATTTACCGGAAGTATGCCAATATGGTACTTGAAACGTCCGGAAAATTACGAGGATCGCAGAACTGGTCCCGAAAAATTTTTTGGAGGTCCGGAACTCCCGAAACAGCCTCCGGAACGAAAAATTAGCAAACTCGCCAGCCACGGCGGCGGCACCCGCCGGACACGGCAGCACCTGCCGCCGACCACAGCGGCTCAGGCTGCTTGATTCGGCGGCTCTTGCCGCCAGCCCCGGCCACCGACCACGGCGGCAGCGGCCGCCCTAAGCCCGGTTTTTTGCCTATAAATATTGGCTCCGGCACTCCGTTTTGAGGCACTCAGTCTGTGTTGACGGACGCTCCTTCTCCCCCACGCTCCTTGCGATTCTTTACTGCTTCTCTGCATTTTAATTTAGCTTTATTGCTTTCTTGTTTTGCTAATTGGTCATTAAAGTTGAATTAATTAATATTCCGTTAACGAGGAGCTTAACATGGAGCTAAGAAGTGGCCGTCGATTAAATCAGGTACATAAACTAAACTCTGCCTATTTAATTTTAGCACTTCATGCATGCTTCTCTTCTACTCCTAATTCTACAACTGCATAAATACATCCATGTCATCATTAGGCAAATAAACTGCCTCAATTAAATGATTTTAGGCTAAATGCCCGGTTAATTAATAATCGTGGTATTAAAGCCTAAATCCGACAATATTGGCTAAAGCCTAGTTAATCAATAGCTATGGTGATCGCCTCTATTTCGAACAATTCGGCTTAAGTCCAATTAATCAATAATTGTGGCTAAATAGCCTTAATTAAACACGTTTTCTTGGGAATAAATTGCCTACATTGTAATTCAATTGATCTCTTTTGGCAAACAAATTGCCTATAAGTAGATTAACCATTTTTTTAGCGACAAATCGCTTAAATCAAAGTTTTGGCAAAAGCCTTCACTTTTGGCAAACAAATTGCCTCAAATCAATCAATTTTGGCGACAATCGCCTAATCAACACCTTTTTGGCAAATAAATTGCCTAAATCAATCTTTGTGGCTAAAAGCCTTCAAGTAATCAATTTTGGTGACAATCGCCTAAATCACATCAATTTTTGGCAACAATTGCCTAAATCAATTCTTTTGCTAAAAGCCTTAAATCAATATTTTCGGCAACAAATGCCTAATCAAATCAATCAACTCTTTGGCAAAATGCCTAAACAAAATGCACAAAGCATACACACACTCATGCATTAAGCATACCCATTCAAAGCCCTTTTAAAAAGGCCTATCGAACTACGTTGACTTTGATCTTCCATTCAAACGGAAGTACGTAGGCACGTTCGGGATTTAACCCCGAGCGGCAAGTCGAAA
This sequence comes from Jatropha curcas, assembly GCF_041381405.1. Taxonomy (NCBI): domain Eukaryota; kingdom Viridiplantae; phylum Streptophyta; class Magnoliopsida; order Malpighiales; family Euphorbiaceae; genus Jatropha; species Jatropha curcas. The sequence goes on from NC_143155.1 coordinate 12,665,548, forward strand.
TCACTTAAACCTTTTATTGGTCCAATTGCATCATTTACTCTGCAAAGCATTCATTGTTTTGGTTAGTTCATCAGCATGACATAGTCTCGGGATCCACCTCGGGTTCGCAGATTATGCCTTAAACATTGGGATAATTAATCTAATAATTAGGTTAATTAAATTTGGAGTCAACTTAGGATTTTTTCCTAGTTTACCCTAAAATAATTAAACAAGGTGGCGACTCATACATTCACGTGCATTTCTGCCCTTAGTCATATGCATTTACATGCCTGTGTTTTCGGAGGGAGGGGTTCACAAACTTTAACTCCTAAAAAGGCTTTCAAAGAAATATGAGCAAAAGAAGTCGAAACAGAAAAAGCCAGAAGAGGAACCAAAGGAAGGAAAAACCGAAACTGCTACTTCAAAGAAACAAGTAGCTAGGGCACGCGACAAAGGTAAATTTGTCCTCTCACCATATCCTCTCATGTGTTCATATGTGATTGATTGGAAATTCTTTGGTAGTAATGAGTTTGATTTCAAGGAACTCTTTGAGTTTCAAGGATGGATGAGTTTCCTGTCACTAAACCGACTGTGTTATGAAAGTTTAGTTAAAGAGTTCTACGGCTCTCTTAAGGTTAGTGGAACAGAGTCGATCTCTATAAAGCTTAAGGGTGAGATCAAAGCGTTGTCTTACGCTAACTTGAGCAAGATTTTTGGTTTGCCAAATGCTGGGTCTAGGGTGACAAAAAATTAAGGATATTTCTAGGGTTTGTGAGTACAAAAAGGAAGATTTTGTGAAGAAAATTGTGAAAAGGGGTTCTGCAGACAAACAGGGTACTATAGAATGCTCAAACTTGACAGATAGCATGAAATGGCTGTACAAACTAATTGTACATTACATTTATCCCAAGAGTGCCTCACTCACATATGTGAACTAGGTTGAGTTGTGCATGATGTGGCACATAGTTGAGAAGAAACCTCTCAACCTATGTCATATTATCTTTGACAAGATGCAGAACAACCCTAAGAAAATGCCGTATGGAATGGTTCTTACACCAGTGTTTGAGTTTCTAGATATTGATTTAAAGGAGAGCGATGGGTATAATGTCTCAAAGCTTGACAGTGGGTCATTAAAAATGAAAGATGAAGAAGGTGAAGTAGAAAAGGAGAAAGAAGAGAAAAGAAAAGAAGGAATTGAGAAAGAAGAGAAAGGAAGAGAAGAGGCTGAGAAAGAAAAGAAAGAAAAAGAGAAAGAGAAAGAAAAGAAGGAAAAAGAAGAAGAGAAAGAAAAGAAAGGAAAAGAAGAGGATGAGAAAAAGAAGAAGAAAGAAGACAAAGGAAAAGCTAAATTAAGGGAAACAGAGAAGGCGGAAAAGATAGAGGAAGCAGGAGAAGAAGAAAAGAAATTAGAAGAAGAAAAGAAGGAACAGACAGAAAAACAGAAAGCTGCTGAAAAAGAAGCAGAATTAGAAAAAGGAGAAGAAACAGAAGAGAAAAGGAGTCTGGAAAAGTTGAAAAAGGAAATAAAATAGAAGAAGTCAGTGATGCTGAGACAGAGAAGCTAGAATTAAGTGATGAAGAAAAGTCAACTGAGGTCAAAATAGAAAAAGAATCTGAATTCTTATTAGCTCAAAGGAGTAGGGAAGCTATGCTAGGTAGAATGGAGAGAGAGCTAATAGAAGAACATAACAAGGAACTCGATGAGGCGATAAAGCATTGCAAGACTATGATTGAACAGAATCAGTCTCTCATTGAGACCTTGGAAAGGATGAAAGATGTGAATGAAAGGAAATTAGCTACTCTGAAAGTTAAAGGAACACCCTACACTCCTACCTCAGAGAAACCAAAGAGGGTCAAGCACACTGCGTGTAAACATAGGACTCATGAAAGAAAGCCTCCATTGCACCCTTCTTCTAAACGGCCAGAAAGCTCTTCTGAAATTGCTCCAGCTCAGAATTTGAGAAGTTCTAAGAGACTTAAAACTGATTCCAAGCCTCTCTGATTTGTCTTTATGTGTTGTGAACAATTTTTTTTCTTTGCTTTGTCTGTGTAGCTTATATCGTTGGAATTCTGTTCTAATTTTCTTTTATTATGCTCTGACCTTTTTCTAACCCTTTTGTATGATGACAAAAAGGGGGAGAACGCAGGTATTTTGGTGGTATTTTGGATATTTTGGTACGTACTATGCAATATGGTGACCAAAGTACTTATATTTTATTATTTTCTAATCTGTGTTGATGTTTATTGTTTTCTAATCTGTGTTGTCTATCTATATGGTCTATTTTGGCGAGCTATATATTTTATATGATGAACTGAGTGTTTTAGAACTTAGTTTCTTATTCTAACGTCTGCTCTACAGGTTGGACTTAAGATCTTTTGTTCTATTTCTAATATCAGTTTCTATTCTTTTGCTCTAACCATATGCTCTGATTATTAGAACTTAGAATATCTTGTCTATCTTTGCTAGTTCTAAAAATCAGTTTCTAAAATGTCTCCCTAGTTCTAAATTTTCACAAATAGTTTTATTGCATCTATTCAGGAGGAGCAAAATACATGTTCTAATTTCACTTCATATTAAGATCTTTTGACATGCTTAGAACTTATATGCATAAAATTTAGGGGGAGCACATGTTTTTATGTTTGTTAAATTTATTGATTTTGTCATCATCAAAAAGAGGGAGATTGTTGGCTCAAGGGTCAAATTCTAATCTCGGAATTTTGATGATTAAAACAAAACAAATAAATTTAAATTTTATTATTTGTGCTAATATTATTTTATGCATAATTTTTATGAAAAGAAAACGAACAAGGCAAGTCCTACAAAATTCCTAGTGTGTGAAGACATTCAAAGACCCTAGTGGTTAGGTATTTAGGATACATTGTAGGATAGAGAGAAAATTCATCTATAAGCACATAAACTAATTTTTCTCTCATCAAAAATATTTTTCGGAAATTAGATTCTTCAAAATAAATTCTTTCGTCAAAAATTTTATTTTCGAAAATATTCTTTAAAAATCAAAACGATTTAATTACCTAAAATTAAAGAGATTATATCTCTAAACGATTTTAGTAATAAATCGTATGTTTTCTTTTTCGAAAATTATCTTTGAAGAACTAAAGAGTTTTAATTTATTCTCTTACCTAAAACGAAGGAAGATCTCATTTTTCGTTTTGTGAATACTCAAATTTTGAGGCTCAAAAAGCCAATTTTCCCGGACTGCAAATAGTCCGGCCGGACCGGAGGCCATTTTGGAAATTTACCGGAAGTATGCCAATATGGTACTTAAAACGTCCGGGACGTCGCTAGGATCGCGGAACTTGTCCCGGAATATTTTTTGGAGGTCCGAAACTCCCGAAAAAGCCTCCGGAACGTAAAATTAGAAAGTCCGCCGGCCGCGGCGGTGGCAGCAGCCGCCCTTCATGACAGCGGCTCCGGCTACCGTACCCGGCGGCCCAACCGCCGGCCTCCGGCGGTCGAGCCGTCGGCCACCGGCGACCGAGCCGCCGAGGCCCGGCGGCCCAGCCGCCGCCGGTCTCCGGCGGTCGAGCCGCCGAGCTCCGGCGGCCCAGCCGCTAAAACAGTCTGATTTTTGCTATAAATAGCAGCCCCGGGCCTCCTATTTTCGGCACTCAGTCTGTGTTGACGGACGCTCCTTCTCCCCTACGCTCCTTGCGATTCTTTACTGCTTTTCTGTATTTTTTAATTTTAGATTTTATCGCTTTCTTGCCTTGTTACTTGGTCACTAAAATTAAATTAACTAATATTCCCCAAACGTGGAGCTTAACCTAGAGTTAAGAAGTGGCCGTCGACTAAATCAGGTACATGAACTAAATTCTGCTTATTTAATTTTAGCACTTCATGCGTGCTTCTCTTCTACTCCTAATAATTCTACAACTGCATAAATGCATTACATGTCATCATTAGGCAAATAAGCTGCCTCAATAAATAAATTTAGGCTAATGCCCGGTTAATTAATAATCGTGGTATTAAAGCCTAAAATCCGACAATATTGGCCTAAAAAGACCTAGTTAATCAATAACTACGGTTAATTGCCTTTATTTCGAACAGCCTGGCTTAAGTCCAATTAATCAATAATTGTGGCTAAAAAGCCTTAATCAATCACATGTTGGCAACAAATTGCCTACAATTAAATCAACCACATTTTGGCAACAAATTGCCCACGGTTCAATCAATTTTTGGCAAACAAATTGCCTATAAATTAGATTAACCACTTTTTAGCGACAAATCGCTTAAATCACAATTTTTGGCTAAAAGCCTTCAAACAATTGCTTTTGGCAAATAAATTGCCTTAAGTCAATCAATTTTGGCGACAATCGCCCAATCATCAACTTTTGGCAATAAATTGTCTAAATCAACTCATTTTGGCTAAAAGCCTTCAAATTAATCAATCTTTTGGCTAAAAGCCTTAAAATCAAGCATTTTGGCGACAAACGCCTAAATAATCACCTTTTGGCAAACAATTGCCTAAATCACTCTCTTTCTTGGCTAAAAGCCTTAATCATTTTAGCGACAAACGCCCAATCAATCAATTTTCGGCAACAAATTGCCTAAATCAATCTTTTGGCTAAAAGCCTCCAAATAAGTACTTTTGGCAAGAATAAGCCCAAGCATCAATTTTTGGCGACAAATCGCCCAACAAAACATCTTTTGGCAAGAATAAGCCCAAACATCAATTTTGGCAATAAATTGCCCAATCAACATTTTTGGCATCAAATGCCTAAAAATCAATCAATCTTTGGCAAAAAGCCTAAACAAAATGCACAAAGCATACACACACTCATGCATAAAGCATCCCCATTCAAAGCCCTCTAAAAGAGGCCTATCGAACTACGTTGACTTTGATCTTCCATTCAAACGGAAGTACGTAGGCACGTTTGGGATTTAAATCCGGGCGGCAAGTCGAAATCACATAAACATTTTCATTTGGTCCAATTACCTTGCAAAGCATTCATTCATTCAGGTTAGTTCATCAGCATGACATAGTCTCGGGATCCACCTCGGGTTCGTAGACCATGCCTTAAACATTGGGTTAATTAATCTAGTAATTAGGTTAATTAAAATCGGAGTCACTTAGGGTTTTTCCTAGTTTACCCTAAAATAATTAAACAAGGTGGCGACTCACACATCACGTGCATTTCTTCCTTAGTCACATGCATTCACATGCCTATGTGTTTTGGGGGTAGGGGTTCACAGTTTGGCGACTCTGCTGGGGAATTCTATGCAATCTTTTTGCATAAAGAGGACTACAATTGCTGCATAGACTAACCTGCCCTTCTTTAGGGCATTATTTTATTATGCTTTGTTTTGCAGGGTGCCCTAGCATGAATCAAGTGTTCTTTCTTTAAGAGTACTTGATGAGGAGATTTGAACTTAATTGACAGATTTGATTAAAACATTTAAATTTGTTGATTTATTTGCACGATTGAGAATCCTTTTCTCCATTGCATAAAAAATGAATTTCAAATGAATTTCTTCTCTCTCTGTTCAAACTTCTGAGTCTGGATAGCAAGTAGCGCTGATCGGCAGGTCTCTTTGATTATGTCGACGGACAGCCAAAGCGTCCTCCCTGTTACCGCAAACCGCCCCTAATCCTTTTGGGGGTGGCCCATGGGTATGCGTACCGTTGGACCCATGCGAAACTCTTTGTTTCACATGTGATTAGGTATATCCATGCTCAAGGTTCAAGGGTCCCTTTATAAGCCAATTCTCTATTTGTGTCATAGCCTATAGTACTTATCCTTTAGGACTGTATGCACCCAATGATACGAATCATATCATTAAACGGAGTATGACGTGATGTTGTGTGCATTCATGACATATCATCTCATTAAAAAGAACATTTCATTTTAAAAACTGGAAAATCACAATTTGGCCCCTAAGGCCCGAAAATTTTCAATTTGGCCACAGAGGCCCAAAAATTCACATTTGGCCACTAAGGCCCAAAAACCCTCAATTTGGCCAAAGGCCCAAAACAATTCCCAATTTGGCCCCAAAGGCCCAAAAACTCCCGTTTTTGGCCCCTAAGGCCCGAAAAATTCTCAATTTGGCCACAAAGGCCCAAAAATTCACGTTTTGGCCCCAAAGGCCCAAAAATTCACATTGTGGCCCCAAAGGCTCAAAAATGCCCAATTCGGCCACAGAGGCCTAAAAATTTCCAATTCGGCCACAGAGGCCCAAAGATTTCCAATTTGGCCATGAAGGTCCAAAGGTTCAAGTTTTGGCCCCTAAGGCCCAAAAATTTCCAATTTGGCCACAGAGGCCCAAAAATTCACATTTTGGCCCCTAAGGCCCAAAAAAATTTTTTTTTTTTGAGAACTAAGGGCCTTTCGAAAAAGTCGAGGTGTCTAGCCCTAAATACCCTACCTTACACTATCTCACATACCCTATGAAAACACCTTCTTTAGGATAGTCTAATCGTTTTGACTATGTCCTTTCACAAGTACCCCTCCAAAGACCTCCAGTACCCGAAACATCAACTAAGCTCTCACCCACAAGTCCAACAGCCCCACCTGCATCAATGGCATCAATCTCTGAGATCCAAAACCTCATTGAACAACTGGAGGCCAGAATGAATGAGGCATTGGCTGCCCAAAGGACCGGCCTGATAGCTGAATTGGGTAATGGAGCTTCCGCTGGAGGGAGTGGACCTACCGCCTCTAATCAGGGACCTGCTGTTGAACCAACAAACCCTGCTCTTAACCTGGATGACATGCCCTCCAGAACCACTTCTGAGCTGGAAGCTGATCTGTCAATTAAGTTCAAATCTCCTCATCCTTCACGGCGGCGGCGGCAGCCGTCGGCGACAGCGGCTCCGGCTACCGTACCCAGCGGCCCAACCGCCGGCCTCCGGCGGCCCAGCCGCTGAGCCTCCGGCGGCTGGGCCGCCGAGGCCCGGCGGGCCAGCCGCCGGCCACCGGCGACCGAGCCGCCGAGGTCCGGCGGCCCAGCCGTTGAGCCTCCGGCGGCCCAGCCGCCGGTCTCAGGCGGTCGAGCCGAAGAGCTCCGGCGGCCCAGCCGCCGAACCCGGCCGCCGAGCACGACGGCCCAGCTGCTGAAACAGTCCGATTTTTGCTATAAATAGCAGCCCTGGGCCTCCTATTTTCGGCACTCAGTCTGTGTTGACGGACGCTCCTTCTCCCCTACGCTCCTTGCGATTCTTTACTGCTTTTCTGCATTTTTTAATTTTAGATTTTATCGCTTTCTTGCCTTGTTACTTGGTCACTAAAATTAAATTAATTAACATTCCCCAAACGTGGAGCTTAACCTGGAGTTAAGAAGTGGCCGCCGACTAAATCAGGTACATGAACTAAACTCTGCTTATTTAATTTTAGCACTTCATGCATGCTTCTCTTCTACTCCTAATAATTCTACAACTGCATAAATGCATTACATGTCATCATTAGGCAAATAAGCTGCCTCAATAAATAAATTTAGGCTAATGCCCGGTTAATTAATAATCGTGGTATTAAAGCCTAAAATCCGACAATATTGGCCTAAAAAGACCTAGTTAATCAATAACTACGGTTAATTGCCTTTATTTCGAACAGCCTGGCTTAAGTCCAATTAATCAATAATTGTGGCTAAAAAGCCTTAATCAATCACATGTTGGCAACAAATTGCCTACAATTAAATCAACCACATTTTGGCAACAAATTGCCCACGGTTCAATCAATTTTTGGCAAACAAATTGCCTATAAATTAGATTAACCACTTTTTAGCGACAAATCGCTTAAATCACAATTTTTGGCTAAAGGCCTTCAAACAATTGCTTTTGGCAAATAAATTGCCTTAAGTCAATCAATTTTGGCGACAATCGCCCAATCATCAACTTTTGGCAATAAATTGTCTAAATCAACTCATTTTGGCTAAAAGCCTTCAAATTAATCAATCTTTTGGCTAAAAGCCTTAAAATCAAGCATTTTGGCGACAAACGCCTAAATAATCACCTTTTGGCAAACAATTGCCTAAATCACTCTCTTTCTTGGCTAAAAGCCTTAATCATTTTGGCGACAAACGCCCAATCAATCAATTTTCGGCAACAAATTGCCTAAATCAATCTTTTGGCTAAAAGCCTCCAAATAAGCACTTTTGGCAAGAATAAGCCCAAGCATCAATTTTTGGCGACAAATCGCCCAACAAAACATCTTTTGGCAAGAATAAGCCCAAACATCAATTTTGGCAATAAATTGCCCAATCAACATTTTTGGCATCAAATGCCTAAAAATCAATCAATCTTTGGCAAAAAGCCTAAACAAAATGCACAAAGCATACACACACTCATGCATAAAGCTTCCCCATTCAAAGCCCTCTAAAAGAGGCCTATCGAACTACGTTGACTTTGATCTTCCATTCAAACGGAAGTACGTAGGCACGTTCGGGATTTAAATCCGGGCGGCAAGTCGAAATCACATAAACATTTTCATTTGGTCCAATTACCTTGCAAAGCATTCATTCATTCAGGTTAGTTCATCAGCATGACATAGTCTCGGGATCCACCTCGGGTTCGTAGACCATGCCTTAAACATTGGGTTAATTAATCTAGTAATTAGGTTAATTAAAATCGGAGTCACTTAGGGTTTTTCCTAGTTTACCCTAAAATAATTAAATAAGGTGGCGACTCACACATCACGTGCATTTCTTCCTTAGTCACATGCATTCACATGCCTATGTGTTTTGGGGGTAGGGGTTCACACGTTTTTAATATGTAGTATCTTTTCGAAAAATATTTTCCAAATAAAATGCTTTCGAAAATCTTTATGCTTAAAGGAAAGGAAGATCTGCTTTTATTTTCTTACCAAAAGGATAAAACAAGTTTTTAGTAACTAAGATTTTCGTATCTTCTAAAGAAGGAAAGCAAATATTCCGTTTTCAAAATAAAATATCCACTTTCTAAAAACGAGAGTCACAAATCTCTCTATAAAAGGTGTTTTCACGCTTTGAACTAAGTGGAAGAAAGAGTTTTCGTTTTGAGAGTTATCGCCTATTGATCACATCCTTTATCTCTCAAAACTTACTCTCTATCCCCATTTTTCTTTTCATCTTTACACTTCACATTTTTATCTTTAAAGAGAAAAGAATTTTTATAACTATTTTTGAAAAACGGTTCTCTGTTCTAAACGATTTTCTAATCTGAAAAAATATTTTTCCTGTGCTTATATTTGCATTTCTTTCTGTCTATTTAGATTCTGTAATCTATAGTAGACAAGTTTCTATTTGATAAACATTTGTGTAATAGCTTAGGTTAGAAGCTATTGTGAAAGAGGTTATCAAACAACCTTCTCCGTGAGAGAGATTCTAATGTCTTGAATTGAGTTTCTGTACTCTGCCAAAAATAGAAAGGGTTGAAGTTAACTAGAACCTTTGGAAAATCTAGTGGGATAAAGGGTAGATCTAGGTGTTGATCTATTGCCTTGTACTGTTGGTTTGTCTCTTACCCTTGAAAAGAGATAACATAGTTGAGGATCTCAAGATGAGTCTTGGGGAGTGGATGTAGGCGAGTTCGTGCCGAACCACTATAAATCACTGTGTTGATCTTTTTAATTTCTGAAGTTTTGCTTGATACTGCCTTATTTACACTTCTGTTTATATTTTAGAAATGCTAAAGTTGTAAATGATTCTGATGTACTAAAAATGAAATAAGTCTTATCTTCTCTGAATGTCAGAACTCTGGAATTCTGATAAGTGAATATACCAAGTTCTAAACAGTTCTTCTATTTACAATATATTTCACTTCTTGGGTTTCTAATCAGTTTTCTAAACCTGGTTAAGGCTCTGTGAAGCAGTTCTAATTTCAATAACTGTCTCTCACACAGTCTTATATGATTTTCTAAACTTTATGAGGAAGTTCTAAATACAATAGCTTTCCGTCATAAAGCAGTTCTGATATTGAAAAAGACATTGTGAAGCAGTTCTAATTAATAATTGCACTTTGCATAGTCTTTCTATTTTTCATGAATAGAAAATGGTGAGGAAGTTCTAATCCATAACTTATTCTCACAACTTCTTTACTTTTCCGCTGCACTTAGAATTCTGTATTTTGTTTTTAAAAGCTAAAATTATATTTTTAGAAAACCCAATTCACCCCCCTCTTGGGTTGTGCCATACATATACGGGACCCACAGAATAAATACATCAATCACTACTCTCAATCTTATTTATTTGCTCATCTGGACCAAAATGAGTTGTATACGCACTTTAAGTAAGGATGCTTAAGGCTTAACTCGATTGGATCTCTGAATCAAAGCATGGTTGTTAATTTTGAGTTGTTGAGACTTTCAAATGAAGGCACGGCTATTGGCCTGATCAGAATACCCACAAATAAGCACTCTGGAGCCTTCTGGGAAGAAGTGGCGTAGGGCCCATGCCAGTGGCGTGCGCCATTGCACTGCGGCTTGCGCCACTGGTGCTATGGCATGTGCCACAGTGTGTGGCTTGTGCCACTACCATCTAGAAAGCCCTCTTTTTAGTTGATCACAGGTTTCCCTCACAACCTGCCTTAATAATGGTGACTTAGGCCACCAAAGAAAAGAAAAAGAGGAGGAATAAGGATTTAGACTCCCAATTTACCTTCGCTTTCAGGAAAAACTCGATATTGGATCACAAATCGCAAGAAACACCCAAGAACTTTGTTCTTTTATCAATGATCCAAGATTTGTTTACTTGATTAGTGTTTTTGAGAAAAGTTGATTACCAAACCCACTGAAGTTCTTTGTATAAAAATATTCTCCCTTAATGCAAATCAATAACACTTGCTAAGGATTTGGATTAAAGGATTTTGAGAATAAAAAATGCAAGAGTTTAGTTAGGCAACCAAAATTCCTCCCCCTTTTGCTTAGACCTTTGGTCTATTTATAGGCAAATAATGGTAGGTGCCCTAGTTTTAAGGCTTACGTGGCATGGGCCATTGATGGTCTCCAAAACGGGTCGAGCCCAAATTTCACAGAATCAGTTCGGGTGGCACGTAAAATCAGTCAGTGCACCGGGACGTGTCATGGGCAGACCCAAGATGTGTTTCGGGGCCCTATTTTGATGCGAACTCTGAAAACGTGAAAATGGCCTAATGGGTCACATTTCTTAAACTCGGGTCATCGGGCTGAGAATCAAATTCATCGATGTCTTAAACTCACTTTATCACAAATAAGGTTATCATCATTGAGTCCTTTTGGGGCAGAAATTGAGCATCTACAGTTTGCCCCCACTTTGATGATATTTTGCTTTAAAGCAAGATGTCATTAAACTGTAAAGTAGACACGTAAGTAAGAAATATTTACTTGATGTACGTTCTTTGAACGGCTTGGATGGATAAGTGCGCCATTTTGGCGACTTTGTTGGTATGAGTTGCCAGTTGGCGATTGTTGGATGGACGAATTGCGCCATGGTGATTGTTGGCGACTTCTACGGCTAACTGCTCCAAACGACAGCTTTGATAAAATGCTTTATGCCAAACAACGACTTTGATAAATTATTGTATGACAAATGGTGACTTAAAGTATGAAATGCTTCACTGTGGGAGGTTGTCCTTTGGATGGTGAAGGGCGGAGGTGATGTGCCATGGTGGTTGTTGGCGGCTTTTGCGACTATCTGTGCCAAATAGTGGCTTTGATAAAATGTTGTGTGCCAAACAGTGGCTTTGATAAAGTGCTACGTGCCAAACGGCGACTTTGAGTTTGAAATGCTCCATTATGGGAGGTTGTCCTTTGAATGATTAAGGGCGGAGGAGATGTGCCCTGGTGGTTGTCGGTGGCTTCTGCAACTGTTTGCACTAAACGGTGACTTTGATAAAATGCTGTGCGCTAAACAATGACTTAAAGTTTAAAATGCTCCACTGTTGGAGGTTTTCTTTGAACGGTGAAGGGTGGAGGAGATGTGCCATGGTGGTTGTTGGTGGCTTTTGTAACTGTCCTCGCTAAGCGGCAGCTTTGATAAAATGCTATGTGCCAAACGGCTGCTTAAAGTCTGAAATGCTCCACTGTGGAAGGTTATCCTTTGAATGGTGAAGGGCGGAGGAGATGCGCCATGCTGTTTGTCGGTGGCTTCTGTGACTGTCTGCATTAAACAATGGCTTTGAAAAAATGTTGTGCACCAAACGACGGCTTTGATAAAATGCTGTATGCCAAACAACGACTTAAAGTCTGAAATGCTCCACTATGGGATGTTGTCCTTTGGACGGTGCCTTCTTTGAAGGGCTTTCATGAGCCACTTGGGACGACTTTGGGTGCGCCACTCGAGATGGCTCACCACTTAGGACGGCTTTGGGTGAGCCACATGGGACGGCTTTGGGTGCGCCACATGGGATGGCTTTAGTTGCCACGGGAGACTTTAATTCTGGAATCCTCCACTTTGCAAGGTACTTGCAAAAGCAATTTTTGCAACACAAGGAAAGAGGCCTTTTGGTCGGTTACAATTGGTAATTAAATTCCGTGGTTAGGATCGAAAAAGTGTGCACGTGTGAAGCGTGATTTTGCACTAAAGTGTGAAATGTGATTTTGCACTAAAGTGTGAAATGTGATTTTGCACCTAGGTATAAATTAATTCGTGATTGCGAAATTGTGTGTGATTTTATATTTGTGCAAAAACTTGAAATATGTGATTGTGTGTGTGACTACGTGTGATTGTGTGTGAAACATATGACTTTGTGTAGAAGTAAAATTGAGAAAACTTACTTGCTAGCCGAGGAATTTTATCTGTGACCAGCAGTGATGCCTCTGCTTAGGTAGTGAGTTGGGACGAGTTGCCGGCTAAGCATAAGAGCTGTGTCGCAGTTGTTGAGCTGGAAGTCCTAAACTGGGCCTAATAACCCATAAAGCTTATTCCCACGAATTGAAAAACCTTATAGGCTTCTCATTTAATTCTTGGCTAGCTATATAGCCGGTGCCTATGCGATCTTTGCTCATGGTCAATTACTAGGAGAAGCTCCCTTGTTCGGTGACCTATACGACTCCCACGGTGGAGGCAGTCCGGCCTGTAACTTTGAGGTATTGTTCATTCTTTTTCAACTTCTTTTCACGGGTTTTGCCCTTGTTTACTCTTGAGAAGTCTTTTTATGGGCTTTGCCACTGTTTATTCTTGGGGAGCTCTTTTTATGGGATTCGCTTTTATTTATTCTTGGAAGCACTTTTCATGGGCTTGCCCCCGTTTTATTCTTCTAATTCTCCTTATTGTGGGCTTGCCCAATTTTATTCTTCAATTGCCTTTTGTTTTGGGCTTGCCCCAGCTTATTCTGAATTGCTTCATTGTAGGCTTTGCTCCAGTTTTATTCTTATATTGTATCTTAATGTGGGCTCTACCCAGTATATTCTTCTATTGTCTCTTAATGTGGGCTTGCCCCAGTTATTCTGAACTACTTCTTGTTGTGGGCTTTGCCCCATTTTATTCTGAATTGCTCATTGTAGTAGGCTTTACCCCAATTTATTCTTCTATTGTGTATTGTTGTGGGTTCTTGCCCAGTTTATTCTTCTAACTGCTTCTTACTGTAGGCTCATTGTCTTTCACAAGTTCAAGGACAAAATACGAGGAGCTGGGCTGGTTGTAAGAAGTGGCAAGAGTGATGCTTGTGGAAGCTATTATTGAGGACGCTGTGAATACTCAAATTTTGAGGCTCAAAAAGCCAGTTTTTCCGGACTGCGAATAATAAAATTTGCTACAGTGCCTGTTTTTCTGGACTACGGACAGTCCGACCGGACCGAAGGCCATTTTGGAAGTTCACCGAAAGTATGCCAATATGGTACTTAAAACGTCCGGAATGTCGCGAGGATTGCGGAACAGGTCCCGGAATATTTTTCGGATATCCGAAACTCCTGAAAACTCCTCTGAAGTGAAAGGCCCAAGGGGTCGCCGCCGAGCACGGCGGCTCCGGCCGCCGGACATGGCGGCACCTATCGCCGGCCACCGGCGGCACCGACCGCCGGCCTCCGGCGGCACCTGCCGCCGGCGCGGGCGGCAGCTGCCGCCCTAGGCCCGTTTTTGGCCTATAAATGGCCACTTACCTCTTGATTTTGGCCACTCCTGTCTGTGTTGACGGACAATCTTTCTCCCTCACGCTTTTGCGATTCTTTTACCGCTTTTTGCATTTTTAATTCAGTCTTTATTTTTTTTATGTGTTGTGATACTTGGCCACTAAAATTAAACAAATTCTAATTAATTAATTAATATTCCTCAAACGAGGAGCTTAATCTGGAGCTAAGAAGCGGCCGTCGATTAAATCAGGTACATAAACGAAACTCTGCTCATTTAATTTTAGCACTTCATGCACATTTCTCTTCTACTCCTAATAACTCTACAACTGCATAAATGCATCCACATCATCAATTCGGCAAATAAACTGCCTCAATCAAATATGATTAAGCTTAAATACCCGGTTAATTAATAATCGTGGTATTAATGCTAAATCCGACAATATTGGCTAAAAAGCCTAGTTAATTAATAACTATGGTTTAATTGCCTTTATTTCGAACAGTCCGGCTTAAGTCCAATTAATCAATAATTATGGCTAAAAAGCCTTAATCAATCACGTTTTGGCAACAAACTGCCTACAATTAAATCAACCACATTTTGGCAACGAATTACCCACGGTTCAATCAATTTTTGGCAAACAAATTGCTTATAAATTAGATTAACCATTTTTTAGCGACAAATCGCTTAAATCAGAAGCTTTGGCAAAATGCCTTATAATTAATCAATCTTTTGGCTAAAAGCCTTAAAATCAATCAATTTTGGCGACAATCGCCCAATCAACACTTTTGGCAAACGATTTGCCTAAATCAACTCATTTTGGCTAAAAGCCTTAAAATCAATCAATTTTGGCGACAATCGCCCAATCAACACTTTTGGCAAACGAATTGCCTAAATCAACTCATTTTGGCTAAAAGCCTTAAAATCAATCAATTTTGGCGACAATCGCCCAATCAACACTTTTGGCAAACGAATTGCCTAAATCAACTCATTTTTGCTAAAAGCCTTCGAATCAATCAATTTTGGCGACAATCGCCCAATCAACACTTTTGGCAAACAAATTGCCTAAATCAAACTTTTTGGCTAAAAGCCTTAAATCAACAATTTTGGCATCAAATGCCTAAATCAAATCAATCACTCTTTGGCAAAATGCCTAAACAAAATGCACAAAGCATACACACATTCATGCATAAAGCATCCCCATTCAAAGCCCTCTAAAAGAGGCCTATCGAACTACGTTGACTTTGATCTTCCATTCAAACGGAAGTACGTAAGCACGTTCGGGATTTAGAAACGGGCAGCAAGTCGAAATCACTTAAACATTTCATTTGGTCCAATTACATCATTTACCTTGCAAATCATTCATTCTTTTGGTTAGTTGATCAGCATGACATGGTCTCGGGATCCACCTCGGGTTCGCAGATTGTGCCTTAATCACTTAAACATTTCATTTGGTCCAATTACGTCATTTACCTTGCAAATCATTCATTCTTTTGGTTAGTTGATTAGCATGACATGGTCTCGGGATCCACCTCGGGTTCGCAGATTGTGCCTTAAACATTGGGATACTTAATCTAGCAATTAGGTTAATTAAAATCGGAGTCAACTTAGGGTTTTTTCCTAGTTTACCCTAAAATAATTAAACAAGGTGGCGACTCATACATTCACGTGCATTTCTGCCCTTAGTCACATGCATTCACATGCTATGATATTTGGGGTAGGGGTTCACAGACGCCCCTGATCCTGTATTAGAATAGGAACACCAGAAAAGAAAACTATTCATGGTATGTATACATGATATGCAAAGTTAATGCAAAAAGCTAATGTAGTGAGCTCGCATGGGTTGCCATTTTAAGGGTTGAAAGGCTCGTTCTGGTCATGGCATCCGGCCAAGGTAGAGACATGAATAATTAAGGTGTTGGGAGCATTAAACTCGAGGAAGACTTTAATGACATCCAATAATAGATTCAGAATTTTGTCGTCTATATTGTGTCTTTTTATAAGATTTCTGATGGTAGTTCGACACATTGAATGAGGAGTTCATCGTCATTTTGGTAAGAGACTAGTTATCGATGAGATTACTCCGGTGTTGTGACTGGGTTATTGATCCCACTTTAATTGATCATTTCTTTGCTCGGCACTCTATTGGTTGATATCCCATCGTGTGGACCAAGAGTAACCATTTTGTCATTATTTCCTTTATTAAAGTGGGCACAGAGCTTAGATTATTTAGCCCATTTTGGTTGCCATTTGTCTCCTTTTGCATCATGAGCTAGTACATTTGCACAAATTGGCATTGATGATTATTGTACTATTAGGCCTTTTCCAATTATAGATTCGAGGCAGAGTGACTGTGCTCCATTTCTAGTTATTCTCCCTTTGGCATGACCAAGACAGTTATCTCGGAATTTTTACACTGGTCTAGGTGTGATGGGGAACCCACTCATTAGGGTAAATACCCCTACTCAATCTCATATGCTCTAATTTTTTTCTCAGTCGTTCTTTCAAGTTTTTGGCTTAGCGAGCTTTTTTCTTTTATTCTTTTATTTGCCCTGACTTTTGCCTAAGTTGCCCTTTTCGGGTTTTCAACTTAGCAGGCCTTCTTTTTTTCTTCTTCTTTTTTATTTGTGCTCTAATTTTTGCCTAAGTCGTCCTTTT
Source organism: Jatropha curcas (assembly GCF_041381405.1). Classification (NCBI taxonomy): domain Eukaryota; kingdom Viridiplantae; phylum Streptophyta; class Magnoliopsida; order Malpighiales; family Euphorbiaceae; genus Jatropha; species Jatropha curcas. The sequence goes on from NC_143155.1 coordinate 12,682,157, forward strand.
CAGATTTTCGACTTAGTGAGCTTCTTTCTTTCTTTTTTCTTTTTTTCTTCTTTTTTTTTTTGACTGACTAGTGTCACATTTGCAACTCTGAGCTATTAAGAAGCTTTAAGATGGTGGGTGAGGATATCGGGTTTCTTCCAAAATGGAATTGGAAAGAATTGAACAGGCTTGGTTGATTTTATTTAGTAAATCGGTTTTCTTTATTTAACCCATTCGTTAATCATCGAAAATGGTTCTCTTACTTTGGTAAGAGTTTTATTAATTTTAGAGTCACCACCCTTATTAGAGGAAATTCTCGAATTAACTCAATTTTAAACTAGAGACGGGGTTCGGGAGTTAGGAATGATAGAGAAAGGTGTTAAGGACCCCTATCGCCCAGTTAAACCAGCCTCCTTATTGTCCAATAATCCACAATTAATAATAACGCGATTAAATAAAATTGAGATGCAAAAATGGTTTTAATGCAACTTTGAAGAAATGACAATCATGCAAATAATCTCAAGCGTAAAAGCATAAAAAAAAAACATCCAGTTTTCTTGATGGATTTTCTGGATTTTATCAAATTTATATTCACCCTCAAGATCAGGAAAAGACCATATTCACTTGTCCTTATGGTACTTATGTATTTAGATGTATGCCATTTGGATTATGTAATGCACCAGCTACCTTTCAAAGATGTATGATGTCTATTTTTTTGGATTTTCTTAAAGAATGCATGAAAGTATTTATGGATGATTTTTCTGTTTATGGCTTAACATTTGAAGCTTGTTTAGAAAATCTAGCTAAAATCTTGAAACGATGTGAAGAGACCAACCTTATGCTAAATTGGAAAAGTGCCATTTTATGGTACAAGGAGTTGTCCTAGGACACATCATTTCAAAAAGAGGCATAGAAGTTGATCGAGCCAAAGTGGAGGTGATAGAAAATCTACCACCATCGTCATCCATAAAAGAAATCAGAAGCTTCCTAGGACATGTTGGATTTTATCAAAGATTCATCAATTACTTCCAAAAATATCAAAGCCATTGTGCCACTTGTTAGGTAGAGATGTTCCATTTCTTTTTTACGATAATTGTATGATCCTTTTGTAGGTTAAAGAAAGCACTAATATCTAAACCAGTGACCTTGTCATCGGATTGGTCACTTCCTTTTGAATTGATGTGCGATGCAAGTGATATAGCCATTAGAGCTGTACTTGGGCAGAGGAAAGATAAGAAAGCATACGCCATCCATTACGCAAACCGAACGCTGGACGAGACACATGCCATTACACCACAACAGAGAAAGAGTTTCTCGTTGTAGTATGTGCTTTGGATAAATTCAAGGACTACTTATTTGGATCCAAGGTTACCACATATATAGACCATGTAGCAATCAAATACTTAATTAAGAAGAGAGATGCAAAGGCAAGATTGATTAGATGGGTCCTACTGCTACGGCAATTCTATTATGAAATTAAAGACAAGAAAGGATTAGAAAACGTTGTAGCAGACCATCTATTAAGAATCAGAAGAGAAGAAGATATCGGAGACGACCCCTTTGGTGCCCATTGATGATTCATTTTAAGAAGAGAAAATCTTTGTTGTCCATTAAATAAGAGCACCATGGTTTGTAAATTATGCCAACTATTTAGCAAGCAAAATAAGTCATCATCACCTCACTTTCTACTAAAGAAGATGCTTTCTCAAGGAGGTGAGGAATTATTACTGGTATGAACCACTCCTTTACAAAAGATGAGCAGACGGAATTGTCCGTAGATGTCTACCGGAAGACGAAGTGCTAAACATTATCTTTTAGTGCCATTCTTCACCATATGGAGGACACTTCAGCACTGCAAAAATAGCTGCAAAAATTCTACAGGCTGGATTCTTCTGGCCTAATCTCTTTAAAGATGTGAAACAATTCATCGCCACCTGCGACAGATGCCAAAGAACAGGAAATATATCCATAAGAAATGATATGTGTGAATACTCAAATTTTGAGGCTCAAAAAGCCTGTTTTTTCGGACTGCAAACAGTCCGGTCGGACCGGAGGCCATTCGGAAAAGTTCACCGAAAGTATGCCAATATGATACTTGAAACGTCCGAAAAATTACGAGGATTGCAGAACTGGCCCCGGAATATTTTTTGGAGGTACAGAACTCTCGAAAAAAGCCTTCGGAACGAAAAACTAGAAAGTGGACAAGCCACGGCAGTGGCGTCTGCCGGCGATGGGCGGCCGCCCTCCAGCCCGGATTTTCCCTATATAAACAGCCCTGGTGCGACTTTTTTACTCACTCAGTCTGTGTTGATGGACGCTCTCTTCTCCCCTACGCTCCTTGCGGTTCTTTTACTGCTTTTCTACATTTAGTGTAGGCTTTTATTACTCTGCTGTTGTGATATTTGGCCACTTAAATTAAATTAATTATAATCAATATTCCCCAAACGAGGAGCTTAATCTGGAGTTTTCAAGCTGAAGCTAAGAAGCGGCCGCCGATTAACTCAGGTAATAACGAAACCCTGTCTATCTAATTTCAGCATTTCATGCATATTCTCTTCTACTCCTAATTCTACAACCGCATTCACACCATCATCATCATTTTGGCAAATAAATTGCCTTAAGTGAATAAGTTTAGGCTAAGATGCCCGGTTAATCAATAATCGTGGTATTCATGCCAAACTCCGAACATACTGGCTAAAAAGCCTAGTTTTAATAACTATGGTACAATCGCCTTTATTTCGAACACGTTCGGCTAAAAGTCCAATTAATCAATAATTGTGGCTAAAAAGCCTTAATCAATCACGTTTTTTGGTAACAAATTGCCTACAGTTTAATCAATCATATTTTGGCAAACAAATTGCCTATAAATAAGATTAGCCATTTTTAGCGACAAATCGCTTAAATCGAAGCTTTGGCAAAATGCCTTGAATTAATCAATCTTTTGGCTAAAAGCCTTAAATCACTCATTTCGGCGACAATCGCCCAATCAACACTTTTGGCAAACAAATTGCCTAAATCAACTCATTTTGGCTAAAAGCCTTCAAATAATCAATTTTGGCGACAATCGCCTAAATCACATCAATTTTTTGGCAACGAATTGCCTAAATCAATCCTTTTGGCTAAAAGCCTTAAATCAACACTTTTGGCAACAAACGCCTAATCAAATCAATCAATTCTTTGGCAAAATGCCTAAACAAAATGCACGAAGCATACACACACTCATGCATTAAGCATACCCATTCAAAGCCCTTTAAAAAAGGCCTATCGAACTACGTCGGCTTTGATCTTCCATTCAAACGAAAGTACATAGGCACGCTTGGGATTTAACCCCGAGCGGCAAGTCGAAGTCACTTAAACATTTTCATTGGTCCAATTACATCATTTACCTTGCAAAGCAATCATTCATTGGTTAGTTCATCAGCATGACATAGTCTCGGGATCCACCTCGGGTTCGTAGATCGTGCCTTAAACATTGGGATAATTAATCTAGTAATTAGGTTAATTAAAATTGGAGTCAACTTAGGGTTTTTTCCTAGTTTACCCTAAAATAATTAAACAAGGTGGCGACTCACACATTCACGTGCATTTCTGCCCTTAGTCATATTCATTATATGCCTATATTTTTGGGGGAGGGGTTCACAGTTTGGCGACTTCACTGGGGACTTATGTAATCGTTTTACATAAAGTGGACTTCAATTGTTGTGTAAACTAACCTGCCCTTCTCAGGGTATTATTTTACTATGCTTTGTTTTGCAGGGTACCCTAGCAAAGATTAAGTGTTCTTTCTTTAAGAATGCTTAATAAGGAAAATTTGGACCTAATTAAATTTTACTTTAAATCACTTAAATTTGTTTATTTATTTGCACGAACTGAGAATCTTTTTTCTCCATTGCATAAAAAACGAATTTCAAATGAATTTCTTCTCTCTCTGTTCAAACTTCTAAGTCTGGATAGCAAGTAGCGCTGATCGGCAGGTCTCCTTGATTATGTCGACGGACAGCCAAAGCGTCCTCCCTGTTATCGCAAACCATCCCTGATCCTTTTAGGGGTGGCCCATGAGTATGCGTACTGTCGGACCCACGTGAAACTCCTTGTTTCACATGTGGTTAGGTATATCCATGCTCAAGGTTCAAGGGTCCCTTAATAAGCCTATTCTCTATTTGTGTCATAGCCTATAGAACCTATCCTTTAGGGCTGTATGCACCCAATGATGCGAACCATATCATTAAGACGAATTATGACGTGATGTTGTGCGCATTCATGACATATCACTTCATAAGAACATTAAAAAGAACACAAAATATTCTTTTTGGTCATGCACAACTGGACAAAAGAGTCGATATGCTTTAGGTACCCTGATACAGAATACTACCCACTATACCCTAATCCAGCTACCTTTATCCTATCAGGTACCCACTGTTCGAGTGCCTATCCAAGTTCCAGTCACACCTACAGTGCTATCACCAACCTCACCTGTAACGCCTCATTTTTCTGTGTCTAAAATAGTAAGTTACCGGTCTGTGAATAGTATCATCAGTCCGGGAATAAATATTATTTTGGTCCAGAAAAATTACTATGTATGTTTAATATTTTCTATAATATTTTTGGAGTATGTATACATTATTTTTATGGCTAGAAAGTAAGTAATAAATATTTTTGGAGAATTTAGAAAATTTGTGAATAGTTAATTAAGGTGTGATATTAAGTAAGGAAAATTAGAGGCAATATTTGTATGGAGTAAATTTGAAATGGTGTTATATTAATTAAGGAAATTAGATGAATTATTTTTATGGAGTAAAGTTGAGGATTTTATTGTGTTAAATAATATTTTGAAGGAATTTAATTGGGAGAATATTTGTAGCCATTAGATTAGATTGACTCAATCCTAGCCATCCAATGTTGAGAAAAGACTAAAATACCCTTGTGCTCAATAATTTGAGCAACCACTTTCTCTCCTTCTTCTTCTCTTTGGCATTGGCTATCTCCTTCTTCTTCTTCTTCTCTTTGTTTTTCTTCAACTTCATCCTTAGCTAAATCCATCAAATTCAACCCATTTAACTTGATTTAAGGAATCAATCCTAGAGTTTAAAGCTTGAGAAGTGATTTGTGGTGATTATTTTCAAGAAACTTGGAAAGCCAAAGGCTTAGGAAACCTCTACCAAGGAGTAAAGGCAAAGTTGGAGCTTAGAATGCTTTAATCTAAGCTTGCTAAGGCTTGTTTTAAAGTAAGTGTTCATAAATCCTCCTACCTTGTTTAAATTTTTGATTTTGTGAAGTTTCTACTATTTTGTGAAAATTGGGAATTTTATATGAAATGATTTGATTATTGAATTTTGGTGGTATAAATGTGTTCTTGGGAGATTTCTAAGCATGTTTATATGTAAAATTGATGAGGAAAACATTTTCTTCTTCATCTTCCAAAAGTGGCAGAACCTATTGATGAAAAAGGCCTTAAGATTTCTTGTTCTCTTTGTTGGTTTATGCTCTTAAGATGATGTATGATGAGTATGAAATATGTGGTAGAAATCCCTACCTTGTATATGATTTAAGTAAGCTGAAATTGGGAAAAATGTTATTGAGTGAGATTAAGGACTATTTTTTGATCCTTTCGAGTTTTCCTTTGTGTCTGAGTCCTTCATCAAAGTTATAGGTCTACTTCTTAGCTTTCCAACCCATCCTCTTGTGTCCAATTTGGATATATATAGTTCAACTTATGGCTGAAAAACCCAAACTGACTCTGTTATGACGGGCTACATGCATCACTGAATTGAGTGCCCATTTTGACCACTATAATGATAAGATTATATTCTGAGTTCTTCATGAGAGTTGTTTCCCTGTGTCTTGAGACTTCTCTGGTTTTGGATTGGTTTGATTTGAGTGTCTGGATAAGTAGGAATTGGATAAACATTGGAATTAGTGCTGCTGAATCAAGTCTGGACTATTGGTCTGTGTTCCTAGCCTTTTTTCACCATATTACAGATTGATCTGGGCTGTTGTCCCTTGATAAAATTTGTAGAATTTTGTCTTAGCTTTCTAATGAATCAAACTTCACTTAATTTGGAAATCTATAACTCAAGTTATGTCCTAAAAACCCAGAAAAGGTCAAGGTGATATTAATGCTGGAAATTTTCTATGTCCTAAATCAAAGGGTTATTTGGATAAAAGTATGTATAAATCATGTGTGATGAAGTGCTCTTGATTATTTGTATGTTTTAGAATTTATTTGACAAAAATAAAACATAAGTGTGAGAAGGGTTGTTGTGGATATCATTAAATGGATATAAATTGGAAAGGTGTGGAATTGATTTAGATAATGCATGATGAGGGTTGAAATGGATACTTTTGTGCATAAGAGTTATGTTAGCATGCGTGATTGGAGAAGGAAATTCCTCCCCTTGGTACCACCTTAGTGTAGTAAAGCTTACATAATTATTATATATATGACATAAGTATGATTATTTGATAACTTTTATATGTTTAGAGTTTTAACAAAGAAATGGGTATTTAAGGTGTAAGTGCTTTGTATATATATACTATCTTAAAAAGAATGTGGTAATTTGTGTAAGTTGTAAGTTGAGAAATTTTGAAGTGATGGGTATTAAGTAATGAAGTGTTTTTGATTAAGAATTATTGCTTTTGTGCAAGAATGATTTTGATTTGGGCTCTACTATGCATGATTGAAACGTGGTATGATGAGATTGATTTTGTTATTGTGAAGCTATGATCATATGCTAGGGTTATCAGCCCTTATAAATAGGCGGACGCGCTTATTTGTGTGATGGGGGTGGTGCTTTCATAGGCCACGGTGGTGCTTTCATAGGCCACGATTGTGTGATGGGGGTGGTGCTTTCATAGGCCACGAGTATGTGATGGGGGTGGCGCTAACATAGGCCACGATCAAATCTGCTTATGTTCATTCTGCATGAGTATGAGCCTTAACGAAAAATAACATTTTATTGTTGCTATAAAAGAATGAAGACATAGTTGTATTTATAATCGTCTTATTGTTTTCAAAGTAGTTGAATTAAACGAATAAGATCATATTATTTTAGTAAACTTTACTTTGGAAATTAATGATTATGTTATCAAATGAATTTTCAAAGCATGATATTCCGGTACAAGGTTTTAAAAATAAATAGTATATGTATTGGTATAATAAATGTGCAAGTAATGAATTTATGAGTTGAAAGAATTAAATTCTTCATGTTGTTAATTCATAGTTTATTTGATATTTCTTTTGCTATAAATGTAAATGCATGTTAATATTTGAGATTTTATGATTATAAATGATTTTACGAAATTTGTGTTTTAAGTAAGTTGCCATCGCAATTTTGGTAAGTATGTGAATTATGAGCACCACTGAGTTTTATACTCAGCGCGTTGATTTTTATCACGCGTAGGTTGAAGATGTGGATGCTACTTGAAGAGTAGAAGCATCTTATCAAAGCAGAAGTCACTAATTTGGTAGTAGTCGATTGAGATTTATGTACTTAAGAATTATGGCATGTATAATTATTACATTTTTTGGAGATTATGTTATTTGAATTATATGTAATAATAAATTATTTTGGTTTATATATTTGGAGATAAGCATAGGATTTATTAAATGAGTGAATATGAAATATTTTAAGTCAGTTGATATGATTACTTCATTAAGACTTGATATCTATAATGAATGCAAGTAATTGATGAATCGAAAATACTATTGAGGATTTATTTAGTTATGAAAACATAAAAGTGTTGTTGTGTTATAATAATTATTTGGAGATGTTGGACATTTGGAGTTTCATTGGGAGTATTTTGTATTCACATGTTTGGCGAGCTCAGTTTTTAAAGGGATATTCTTACGGTATTTTTGTAGGATTGTTCCCAATGTATATATATTAAAAAAAAAAGATAAGAAAATAAAATGACATTTCTATTATAAAAAAAAATAATATACTCATGAAACTTGTGAATACCCAATTACTTCTAATGTAAAATTTTAGTTTTATGATTTATATGTTAAGTTAAGACGGTGTCTCCGGCACCGAATGTGGCATCCGCCGTCGAGTCTCTCGGGATTGGGTGGCGGGTGTTACATCACCAGCTTCAACTGCACCAATGGCATCACTTGCTGACATCCAAAATCTCATAGAGCAACTGGAAGCTAGAATGGAGGCTAGAATGAATGAGGCATTAGCTGCCCAGAGAACTGCCCTAATAGCCGAACTAGGTAGTGGTAATGGAAATGGGGCTTCCGCTGGTGGAAGTGGACCTACTACCTCCAATCAGGGACCTGCTGCTGAACCGACAAACCCTGCCCTTAACCTGGATGACATGCCCTCCAGAACTGCTTCTGAGCTGGAAGCTCAGAAAATGAGAGAAAACCTGGAACTCTTGGAAAGGTCGATCACTGCCCTCAAGACACATAAGGAAGTGGTGGACATGGACTCCTTGTCCTTGTTCCCTGAAGCAAGACTGCCAACAAAGTTCAAAATGCCCAACATGGACCAGTTTGATGGAACCACTTGTCCCAAAACGCACCTGAAAATGTATGTGGGTGCCCTAAACCCGTTCGGACTGAACAGCGAGCTCCTTGCTCAGTTGTTTCAACAATCACTCACTGGTGCTGCTTTGAGGTGGTTTGTCAGCCTAGATCGGTCTAAAATGAAGACCTGGGAAAACATGTGCAACGCGTTTAACACGCAGTACCATTATAATATAGAGGTGGATGTTACTCGGAGAGAACTGGAAACCACCAAACAAAAGAGCAACGAACCCTTTTCCTCGTTCCTTACGAGGTGGAGGGCCAAGGCCGCCCAAATGATCAATCGGCCTTCAGAACAAGAACAGGTAGACATAATCATTAAAAATCTACTACCTGTCTACCAACAACAACTGCAAACTCAGTACCTACCAACGTTTCAGTCGCTCATTGCTACTGCAACCAAGGTAGAGGATTTAATCCAAATGGGACAACTGAAAGAAGACTCGGGTACCTCAAAATATAAGAAGCCTAGCCAAGCTAGCAAAGTTCACGAAGTGGCAAGTATCACCTCCATGAATCCTTTACGTGTGGGGAATATGAGAAATGGCAGCAAGTCGAGGAGGACTTACACTGATCTTGGGATGCCAATCCTTTTGGTACTCCGAGAGGCTGTCAAGGCCGCCACCCAACCCATTACCAAGGAACTACAGAGCTGACGAATACTGTGAGTACCATTAGGGTAACGGGCACAAGAATGAAGCGTGCTGGACGCTTAAGAACCGCATCCAAGACCTGGTGGACAACGGTTCAATTATTCCAAGGAATAAGCCAAACATTAGTGCTAATCCTTCACCAAATCACGGGATAAATGCTATCGTTGCTGACCAGAAATTGATCGATCCTTTCGAACTATTCCTAGAAATGAATGACATTTGTGTCGTGGAAATATTTGTTGATGTCTGGGGCAACAAGCCCGAAACAATAACTGAACTGGAAGTGGAAGACTTCATGCAGCCCAGTCTCTTTGACGAGGTTGTGGTCATTACAGGAAATGATGGGAACCAAGACCTGCTGAGCCTGATCAAACCGTACAAAGGGCCTCTCACCAACTGGTATGCCGAGGAGGAGCGCGCTGCTGATAAACCCCCTCCCGAGTCAAACCTAGAGTCAAAGTCTGTAATCAAGTCCTGTACTGAGTCTAAGTCTGACCCCGAGTCTGAAACCGAGTCAGAGTCCAGTTCCAGTTCTAAGTCATCTATGTCGGATTTAGAAAATCCAAACTTCAAATTTGATGTAATTTTTGAGGACGATTCCGTCCTAATCAATAAGAGCTTGCAAATTATTGGCTACCCCGCGTCTCTATCTTTTCAAGCATTTCCAAGCAAAAATAATGAAAATCAAATAAATGAAATAAAAAATGAAAAAGAAAAAATAATCATTGGCAAAGAAGAAAATGAACATACATACATTGCATCTGACTGTGTGAACAGGGAATAGGTCATTGAATGCTTGGAAAAGTTTGCCGATTGCTTCATGTGGAAGGCAAGTGACATCACGGGAATTGACCCGGCAATAGCGGTGCATAAGATTCCAGTATACCCTGAGGCTAGGCCGGTAAAACAGAAGCTAAGAAGGCTGAAAACATAATGGTCCTTGAAAATCAAAGAGGAAGTAGCCAAGCAACTGGAGAATAAGTTCATAGAACCCATTGCCTACCCGACGTGGTTAGCAAATATTGTGCCGGTGCCGAAGAAAGATGGCAAAGTCAGAATGTGTGTGGATTACCGGGATTTGAATAAAGCATGTCCGAAGGACGACTTCCCCCTGTCGCATATTGACTTGTTGGTGGACCGAATGGCTGGACACGAGATGGTCTCCTTGACCGATCTCGCTATCGGGTACAATCAAATAATGATACATTTGCCAGACAAAGAGAAAACGACATTCATCACGGAGTGGGGAACCTACTGCTACAGGGTTATGCCTTTTGGGCTCAAAAATGCCAGGGCGACCTATCAAAGAATGGCAACGACCATCTTCCACGATATGATTCACAAAGAAGTAGAAGTGTATGTGGACGATATGGTTGTTAAATCTAAAACAGCTAAAGAACATACAACAGCACTTGATAAGTTCTTCCTTAGACTTTGAAAGTACAATTTAAAGCTCAACCCGGCGAAATGTCTGTTTGGAGCTACATCCGGAGTATTTCTGGGGCATATGGTCAGTCGGAAGGGCATAGAGATTGACCCTTCAAAAGCCAAAGCCATTTTGGAAATGCCAGCACCGAAGACGGAAAAGGAAGTTCAGGGTTTCCTGGGAAGGCTACAGTACAGCAGCCGGTTCATTAATCAATTGGCCGATACTTGTGGTCCGATTTTCAAATTACTCAGGAAAGGAGTAGCCATCAAATGGAATGAGGATTATCAGAAAGCTTTCGACCAAGTCAAGCAATATCTGTTATCCCCGCCAGTTTTACAGCCACCAAGGCCAGGAAAACCTTTGCTATTGTACCTATCAGTGATAGAAGAAGTGATGGGTGCAATGCTAGCTCAACAAGCAGAAGATACAAGGGTAGAAAATGTCGTGTATTACCTCAGCAAAAGAATGCTAGACTACGAGCTAAAATATAATAAGATAGAGAAGTTGTGTCTGGCACTAGTTTGGGCTTGTACAAAGCTGCAGCACTACCTCTCATCCTACACCACATACGTTATTTCTGAATCGAACCCCTTGAAATTCCTTATGGAGAGGCCGGTTCTTGACAGTAAGATGGCTAATGTGAATACTCAAATTTTGAGGCTCAAAAGCCAGTTTTCCCGGACTGCAAACAGTCCGGTCGGACCAGAGGCCATTTTAGAAATTTATCGGAAGTATGCCAATATGGTACTTAAAACGTCCGGGACGTCGCGGGGATCGCAGAACTTGTCCCGGAATATTTTTTGGAGGTCCGGAACTCCCGAAAAAGCCTCCGGAACGTAGAACTAGAAAGTCCGCCGGCGGCCGCCCTTCACGGCGGCGACTGCCCTCCACAGCGGCAGCCGCAACCCTCCCCGGCGGCAGCGGCCGCTGGCCTCGACGGATCCAGCCGCCGGCCTCCGGCGGCAGCCGCCGCCGCCTCAAGCGGATGCTGCCGCCCGCCAGGGCGGCAGTGGCCGCCCTCAGCCCGATTTTTTGCCTATAAATTGGCCCCGATGTCTTCATTTCAACTTACTCAGTCTGTGTTGACGGATGCTCCTTCTCCCCTACGCTCCTTGCGATTCTTTACTGCTTTCTGCATTTTAATTTAGCTTTATTACTTTCTTGCTTTGTTAATTGGTCACTAAAGTTGAATTAATTAATATTCCCTTAACGAGGAGCTTAACCTGGAGCTAAGAAGTGGCCGTTGATTAAATCAGGTACATAAACTAAACTCTGCCTATTTGATTTTAGCACTTCATGCATGCTTCTCTTCTACTCCTAATTCTACAACTGCATAAATGCATTCATGTCATCATTAGGCAAATAAACTGCCTCAATTAAATGATTTTAGGCTAAATGCCCGGTTAATTAATAATCGTGGAATTAAAGCCTAAATCCGACAATATTGGCTAAAGCCTAAATCCGACAATATTGGCTAAAGCCTAGTTAATCAATAGCTATGGTGATCGCCTCTATTTCGAACAATTCGGCTTAAGTCCAATTAATCAATAATTGTGGCTAAACAGGCCTTAATTAAACACGTTTTTCTTGGCAATAAATTACCTACATTGTAATTCAATTGATCTCTTTTGGCAAACAAATTGCCTATAAGTAGATTAACCTTTTTTTTTTAGAGACAAATCGCTTAAAACAAAGTTTTGGCAAAAGCCTTTAATTAATCAATCTTTTGGCTAAAAGCCTTAAAACCAACCAATTTTGGCGACAATCGCCCAATCAAACACTTTTGGCAAACTAATTGCCTAAATCAACTCTTTTGGCTAAAAGTCTTTAAATAATCAATTTTGGCGACAATCGCCTAAATCACATCAACTTTCAGCAACAATTGCCTAAATCAATCTTTTTGGCTAAAAGCCTTAAAATCAACATTTTGGCAACAAACGCCTAAATCAAATTAATCAATTCTTTGGCAAAATGCCTAAACAAAATGCACAAAGCATACACACACTCATGCATTAAGCATACCCATTCAAAGCCCTTTAAAAAAGGCCTATCGAACTACGTTGACTTTGATCTTCCATTCGAATGGAAGTACGTAGGCACGTTTGGGATTTAACCCCGAGCGGCAAGTCGAAATCATTCAAACATTTCATTGGTCCAATTACATCAATCACCTTGCAAAGCATTTATTCTTTGGTTAGTTTATCAACATTACATGGTCTCGGGATCCATCTCGGGTTCGTAGATCGTGCCTTAAACATTGGGATAATTAATCTTTTAATTAGGTTAATTAAAATTGGAGTCCACTTAGGGTTTTTTCCTAGTTTACCCTAAAATAATTAAACAAGGTGGCGACTCATACATTCACATGCATTTCTGCCCTAGTCATATGCATCATATGCCTAGCATTCGGGGGAGGGGTTCACAGTTTGGCGACTCCGCTGGGGAAGCATGTAATCATTTTGCATAAAGTGGACTACAATTATTGTGTAAACTAACCTGCCCTTCTTTAGGGCATTATTTTACTATGCTTTGTTTTGCAGGGTACCCTAACATGAATCGAGTATTCTTTCTTTAAGAATATGAGATGAGGAAATTTGGACTCAATTTGTACAATTTAATTAAAACATTTTAACTTGTTGATTTATTTGCACGATTGAAAATCCTTTTCTCCATTGCATAAAAAATGAGTTTCAAATGAATTTCTTCTCTCTCTGTTCAAACTTCTGAGTTTGGATAGCAAGTAGTGCTGATCGGCAGGTCTCTTTGATTATGTCGACGGACAGCCAAAGCGTCCTCCCTATTACCGTAAGCCATCCCTAATCCTTTTGGGGGTGGCCCATGAGTATGCGTACTGCTGGACCCACGCGAAACTCTTTGTTTCACATGTGGTTAGGTATATCCTTACTCAAGGTTCAAGGGTCCCTTAATAAGCCAATTCTCTATTTGTGTCATAGCCTATAGAACCTATCCTTTAGGGCTGTATACACCCAATGATGCTGAATCATTCCATTAAAAATGAATTATGTTGTGATGTTGTGCGCATTCACGCATTCATCCCATACTTCACAAAAAAAAAGGGGGTCTGGAAAATGATAAAAAAGAGAATCTTAAAAAAAAAAAAACATTCCATTTCAAAGCTGGAAATTCACATTTTGGTCCCTAAGACCGGAAAAACTACATTTTGGTCCCTGAGACCTGGAAAATTACATTTTGGTCCTTAGGCCCAAAAATTCACATTTTGGCCCCTAAGGCCCAAAAAAAATTTTCTTTGAGAACTTAGGGCCATTCGAAAAGTCGAGGTGTCTAGCCCTAAGCACTCTACCTTACATATCACATCCCATTGGGTCCTATCCTAGGTGTCCTAGCATACCAACATTACCCTACCACACAGGGTCAAACCGTCCCATCTCACAGGGTCAAGTCCAAATACCTTACCCATACACTACCCTACCTCACACTATCTCACATACCCTATGAAAACACCTTATATAGGATAGTCTAATCGTTTTGACTATGTCCTTTCACAGGTACCCGCTGTTCGAGTGCCTATCCAAGTTCCAGTCACACCTACAGTGCTATCACCAGCTTCACCAACCTCACCAGCTACACCAGCTTCACCTACAACTCCAACAACCCCACCTGCACCAATGGCATCACTTACTGACATCCAAAACCTCATTGAACAACTGGAGGCCAGAATGGAGGCCAAAATGAATGAGGCATTGGCTGCCCAAAGGACTGCCCTAATAGCTGAACTAGGCGGTGGTAATGGAAATGGGGCTTCCGCTGGGGGAAGTGGTCCTGCTACCTCCAATCAAGGTCCTACTGCTGAACCGACAAACCCTGCCCTTAACTTCGACGACATGCCCTCCAGAACTGCTTTTGAGCTAGAAGCTCAGAAAATGAGAGAGAAACTAGAACTCCTAGAAAGGTCTATTACTGCCCTCAAGACACACAAGGAAGTGGTGGACATGGACTCCTTGTCCTTGTTTCCCGAAGCAAGACTGCCCACAAAGTTCAAAATGCCTAACATGGACAAGTTTGACGGAACCACTTGTTCCAAAACGCACCTAAAAATGTATGTGGGTGCCCTCAACCCGTTTGGCCTGAACAGCGAGCTCCTTGCTCAGTTGTTTCAGCAATCTTTGACTGGTGCTGCATTAAGATGGTTTGTAAGCTTGGATCGTTCCAAAATGAAGAATTGGAAGGACATATGCAATGCTTTCAACACGCAGTACCATTATAATATCGAAGTGGATGTTACCCGGAGGGAGCTGGAAACCACTAAACAAAAGAACAATGAGCCCTTCTCCTCGTTCCTTTCGAGGTGGAGAGCCAAAGCTGCTCAAATGATCAACCGACCCTCTGAACAGGAACAAGTTGACATAATAATCAAGAATTTACTGCCTGTCTACCAGTCACAGCTTTAAACACAGTACTTGCCTACGTTCCAATCGCTCATTGCAACCGCAACTAAGGTGGAAGACTTAATCCAGTTGGGTCAACTCAAAGAAGACTCATACAAGAAGCAGAATCATGCTAGGTCCAGTGAAACAAATGAAATAGCCAGTATAATCCCCACGAATCCTTTACGTGTTGGGAATTTGGGAAACAATCAGCCAAGGAGGCAATATACTGATCTCGGCATGCCAATCCTTTTGGTGTTCCGAGAAGCAGTGAAAGCAAATTTACTGAAGCCCTTAGAAGCAAGGCCATTGCCAAACCCCCTGCCCCGGAATTTCAAAGCCAATGAATACTGTGAGTACCATCAAGGACATGGGCATAAGACCGAATCATGCTGGACTCTGAAAAATCATCTACAAGACCTGGTTGACAATGGGTCCATCATCCCCAAGAGCAAGCTGAACATCAACCAATCCCTTGCATGGGATTAATGCAAAAAAACAATTGCTGAACAAGAATCGTTTGATCCTTTCGAAGTTTTCTTAGAAATGAATGAAGT
Source organism: Jatropha curcas (assembly GCF_041381405.1). Taxonomy (NCBI): domain Eukaryota; kingdom Viridiplantae; phylum Streptophyta; class Magnoliopsida; order Malpighiales; family Euphorbiaceae; genus Jatropha; species Jatropha curcas. Next base: position 12,697,711 of record NC_143155.1, read on the forward strand.
TTGTGTCTGAGAAGGTTGAGATCAAACCTCCAAAAGAACAAAGGAATTGTTCAAGACCAACAACAACCTGTCTGATCGATTTTAGCATCGAGAAGAACAAAGTCACTATAGTCAATCCAATCCTAGTCCATCACAGTCCACCTAGAGTCTATCTTTTAGGGTCTAGTTTTTTCTTTTCATTTTCATTTCCATTCAAGTTTTCATTCAATTCAAATTTATAAATCTAAGTGTCTTTTGTACACAAATTTTGTCTTATCAATAAAAAGGGATCAGTTTACGTTCCAATCATGTTTATACTCTTTCCCTATCCTTTCCTGTGAAAGCAAAAAAAAAAAAAAAAAATCGAAAAAAAAATAATAAAAAATTAAAAAAAAATGATGATAAAAAAAAAAGGTAATAAAAATTGGCAAAGAAAAATGCATTCATTTGCTCTGCATCAATCAAAGTTGGGGGCATCCTAAGAAGCACCATCAAAGGGGAAGTTTTGAAGGGTAATCATGGAAAGGATCCAGCAAAGGGTACGCAAGACTTCAAACAGTACCGAGGTAAAGCCGATTGAAGGGGTTAAGGCCAAAATGGTTTCTCCAAAAACCCAGGAATGGAAGATGCTCCGACAGAGAGGTGTCTGAATTTTGAGCTTAAAAGCGACAGAATAAAGAAGTTATGTTTGGAATTGGGTTGGGTCTGCACGAAGTCGCAATGCTATCCATACACTACTCAAGTCATCTCAGAATCAAGTTGCCTCGAAATTCTTTATGAAGAGGCTGCTTCTAAGCAAGCAAAAGGAAAAACGGGACAAAAGGAACCCCTGGTCAAAAGGAAGCAAATAAAGCAAAAGAAAAAAACGAGTCAAAAGGAACTTCTGCACAAAAGAAAGAAATCAAGGACAAAGCTACAGGAAATCAAGTTGTCAAAAACGGGTCAACTGCAAGCTCTCCGTTAAATTCAAGCCCATCAAGGGTAGATGACAAATCATTTCAGCCATAAGGACAAAGACCAAGCGGCTGCTCACATTTTGAAAAAGCAAGTTAAAAGAAGCAGTCATTTCCACAAATTGGATGACAACAAACACCCTGAAAATCAAGCGCCAGGCATGGCACAAGTACAAGTGTCCTTATAAACAAGGATCATTTCTCAAAACAAGGAAAAGAAAGAGTCTCCTCAAAATTCCTTATGGAGAGGAGAACCATTGAGGAAATAAGTTTCAAATTCGGAGGAAGATAAAGTTCAAGAAAAGGGATCAAATTAACCTCAAGAATTCAAACATGGCGAAGCCACAAACTCAAAGCATAAAAGCTTCTTCAACACTCAAGCCACTCAAGTTACCACCACAATGTGGGTGTTCAAAACTCTTTGTGATGAATACAAGTCATATTTCAGTCAACTAGTGGTAAAACCACTACAACAACAAAGTCAGATTCGCCTAGGGTCATCACTATCATACGAGCTCGAGTCAATAAGTTGATTCAACATCATCAAAGTTGGGAATGAATCCCGTAAAGACATCAAGTCGGGAAGGAATCCCGCAAAGACATCAAGCCGAGAAGAAATCCCATGAAGAAATCAAGTCAGAAATGAATTCTGCATCAACATCAAGTCGGGAAGGAATCCCGCAAAGACATCAAGTCGGGAAGGAATCCCGCAAAGACATCAAGCCGGGAAGGAATCCCGTGAAGAAATCAAGTCAGAAATGAATTCTGCATCAACATCAAGTCGGGAATGAATCCCGTAAAGACATCAAGTCGGGAAGGAATCCCGCAAAGACATCAAGCCGAGAAGAAATCCCATGAAGAAATCAAGTCAGAAATGAATTCTGCATCAACATCAAGTCGGGAAGGAATCCCGCAAAGACATCAAGTCGGGAAGGAATCCCGCAAAGACATCAAGCCGGGAAGGAATCCCGTGAAGAAATCAAGTCAGAAATGAATTCTGCATCAACATCAAGTCGGGAATGAATCCCGTAAAGACATCAAGTCGGGAAGGAATCCCGCAAAGACATCAAGCCGGGAAGGAATCTCGCGAAGAAATCAAGTCAGAAATGAATTCTGCATCAACATCAAGTCGGGAAGGAATCCCGCAAAGACATCCAGTCGGGAATGAATCCCGTAAAGACATCAAGTCGGGAAGGAATCCCGCAAAGACATCAAGCCGGGAAGGAATCCCGCAAAGACATCCAGTCGGGAAGGAATCCCGCAAAGACATCAAGCCGAGAAGAAATCCTGCAAAGAAATCAAGTCAGAAATGAATTCTGTATTAATATCAAGTCAGGAAGGAATCCCGAAGAAATCAAATCGAAAATGAATTCCACAATCAGCATTAAGTCGGAATTGAATTTTGCCCCAACAGCAAGTCGGAAATAAATTTCGCACCAAGACGGAAAGGAATTCCGCACTAACATCAAGTCGGAGATGAATTCCGCACCAGCCGAGCATGAAGTTCGCATCCCGGAAGGAACTACAAAAGACTTGATTCTCCCCATCCCCCAAAGTGTTCTTGGAGATACGTAGGCAGCCGCAAAGGCACGGTCACAAACATAAGTTTGCATCATAAATAGCATTTTCTCTTTGCCAATATAAAAAATAAAAAAAATAAAAAAAGAGAAGAAAAGAAAAATAAAAGCTGGAGTTGAAAACCCGAAAGGACGGCTTCAGGCAAGAGTTAGGGCAAAGAGCCTGTTAGAGTCGAAAACCCGAAAGGGCGGCTACTGGGCAAAAGTTAAGGCAAAAAAAAAAAAATCCCTTTCAAAGGTCTCCTTGGGAGTATATGAATCATTTTTTCCAGGAATCACTGAGTTCCTTCGAGTCAAAATTCGCTACAAGAAAAATTTGAGTCTCTAAATCGAGTCTCCAATGAGTCTCTAAAATCAAGTCTCCATCACCAGTGGTCATTCCACAACGAGTCACAAAAATCGAGTCATTCTCAAAAGTTCGTTTTGAAAGCGTCACTCTTTGAGTCATTCCTCGAAAAAAAAAAAAAAGAGAGAGGAAAATGTCAATTCAATCCCCGGGGTTTCCAAAACAACCCTAAAAAATGTCAAACATAATCGTTGAGAGGTAATTCTTTAATACCTCGTCTCCACTCGGACCATCGTTTCTTCGATCCTTTCAGACGAGCGATGTCATCCACATTGTCCGTTTCCTCGAGTCATATAAGTGGCTTTGTTCTCTTTGATTCCTCAATTGATTGGACAAGTGCAACACCAATGTTTTGAAGTATTCCATGGTCAGCACCATTCTGGGGGTAAGAAGTGATAAGAACCTTCACCATTCTCCCATCACAGAAGTAATCACGGAATTTTTAGTCTTTCATTAAGAAGAAATTCTATTTCAGCTAATAAGGGCATCAATTCTCTCAAGCAGGGGGCAAAATCCTCCAAGTCGGATTCAGGGGCAAGTGTTATGAAAAAAAAAACATACACAACCCAGGGTAAAACCCAACCATCGTCAATCTCTTTTACACAAACCCAGGATAGAACCCAGTTAATGGTTAACCTTTTTTTACATAAAACCTAGGGTGAAACCCTAACCAATAACCAACCATTTTTCATCCAAAACCAAGCCATTTGATCATTTCGACTTTAGGTGGACCCTTGGTTCTCAAAGAAAAAAACAAAAATAAAACAAATCTCTTTTCAAGCCCTCATTAAGAGGCAAAACATCTTTTCAAGTCCTCTAAGAGGCAAAATCTCTTTTCAAGCCCTCATTAAGAGGCAAAACATCTTTTCAAGTCCTCTAAGAGGCAAAATCTCTTTTCAAGCCCTCATTACGGGGAAAACATCTTTTTCAAGTCCTCTAAGAGGCAAAATTTCATTTTAAGTCCTCAAAGAGGCAAAAACATCTTTAAGTTGCAAACATAAATCCATGCATTTGATCATTTCATTTCAAAGAAAAAAACCAACGGCAGGGTTTTCTCCTCTGCCCATCCTCAAAATTTGCTCCTTCAGACAGCCACTGGCTCTCATAAATCATTTTTATAATAGCCAGTGGGGGGCAACTGTGAATACTCAAATTTTGAGGCTCAAAAAGCTAGTTTTCCCGGACTGCAAACAGTCCGGCCGGACCAGAGGCCATTTTGGAAATTTACCGGAAGTATGCCAATATGGTACTTAAAACATCCGAGACGTCGCGGGAATCACGGAACTAGTCCTGGAATATTTTTTGGAGGTCCGAAACTCCCGGAAAAGCCTCCGGAACGTAGACCTAGAAAGTCCGTCGGCGCCGGCGGCCGCCGCCGCCCTCCTCGGCGGGAGCTGCCGTTGGCAACGACCGCCCTCTACGGTGGCAGCGGCCGCCGGCCTCGGCGGATCCAGCCGCCGCCTCAGGCGGCAGTGGTCGCCCTCAGCCCGATTTTTTGCCTATAAATTGGGCCCGATGTCTTCATTTCAACTTACTCAGTCTGTGTTGACAGACGCTCCTTCTCCCCTACGCTCCTTGCGATTCTTTACTGCTTTTCTGCATTTTAATTTAGCTTTATTGCTTTCTTGCTTTGTTAATTGGTCACTAAAGTTGAATTAATTAATATTCCCTTAACGAGGAGCTTAACCTGGAGCTAAGAAGTGGCCGTCGATTAAATCAGGTACATAAACTAAACTCTGCCCATTTAATTTTAGCACTTCATGCATGCTTCTCTTCTACTCCTAATTCTACAACTGCATAAATGCATTCATGTCTTCATTAGGCAAATAAACTGCCTCAATTAAATGATTTTAGGCTAAATGTCCGGTTAATTAATAATAGTGGAATTAAAGCCTAAATCCGACAATATTGGCTAAAGCCTAGTTAATCAATAGCTATGGTGATCGCCTCTATTTTGAACAATTCGGCTTAAGTCCAATTAATCAATAATTGTGGCTAAACAGGCCTTAATTAAACACGTTTTTCTTGGCAATAAATTGCCTACATTGTAATTCAATTGATCTCTTTTGGCAAACAAATTGCCTATAAGTAGATTAACCATTTTTTTTTAGCGACAAATCGCTTAGAACAAAGTTTTGGCAAAAGCCTTTAATTAATCAATCTTTTGGCTAAAAGCCTTAAAACCAACCAATTTTGGCGACAATCGCCCAATCAAACACTTTTGGCAAACTAATTGCCTAAATCAACTCTTTTGGCTAAAAGCATTTAAATAATCAATTTTGGCGACAATCGCCTAAATCACATCAACTTTCGGCAACAATTGCCTAAATCAATCTTTTTGGCTAAAAGCCTTAAAATCAACATTTTGGCAACAAACGCCTAAATCAAATTAATCAATTCTTTGGCAAAATGCCTAAACAAAATGCACAAAGCATACACACACTCATGCATTAAGCATACCCATTCAAAGCCCTTTAAAAAAGGCCTATCGAACTACGTTGACTTTGATCTTCCATTCGAACGGAAGTACGTAGGCACGTTTGGGATTTAACCCCGAGCGGCAAGTCGAAATCATTCAAACATTTCATTGGTCCAATTACATCAATCACCTTGCAAAGCATTCATTCTTTGGTTAGTTTATCAACATGACATGGTCTCGGGATCCATCTCGGGTTCGTAGATCGTGCTTTAAACATTGGGATAATTAATCTTTTAATTAGGTTAATTAAAATTGGAGTCAACTTAGGGTTTTTTCCTAGTTTACCCTAAAATAATTAAACAAGGTGGCGACTCATACATTCACGTGCATTTCTGCCCTAGTCATATGCATCATATGCCTAGCATTCGGGGGAGGGGTTCACAGCTAAGTGGGTGTCGGTGCTCGCAGCCTATGATTTAAAATTTGTACAACGGAAGGCAGTGAAAGGCAGAGCCTTGGCTGATCAATTAGCAGAATTACCGGTCGAAGACCAAATGCCGAAGGTAGAATTTCCTGATGAAGACTTGTTGAGCTTGGAAAGGGAAGTCTGGGAAATGTACTTCGATGGAGCTTCAAACTACCATGGAAATGGGGTTGGAGTCGTATTCAAAACTCCTTGTGGAGAATACGTCCCAATCGCAGTCAAATTAGATTTTGACTGCACCAACAATGAAGTCGAGTATGAAGCTTGCATAAAAGGGTTAGAAGCAGCCCTGGAAAAGGAAATAAAGGTCCTCAAGGTTTTCGGGGATTCCAATTGAATAGTCTCCCAATCTTTGAGAAAATGGAAAATTAAGGAAGAGCGTTTGGTTTCTTACCTACAACGCTTGGACGAATTGGCTCAGCAATTTGAGGATTTATCCTTCCACTACTTGCCGCGAGCCAAAAATCAGTTTGCTGATGCTCTGGCTACTTTGGCCTCCATGGTTAATGTAGGGGGAGACTAAGTCATTCGACCCCTGACAGTTCGGCTACAGAAACAGCCAGCACATATCATGAATTTGGTGGATGACAAGCCCTGGTATTGGGATATATAGAATTATCTTCAGAATGAAGCCTACCCAGAGGGATCCACCAAGACTGATCAACGAACATTGAGACAGTTAGCATCCGAATATTTCCTTACTGGGGGAGTTCTGTATAAAAGAAGTTGGAATGGCCTGCACCTAAGGTGCGTTGATGAGGGAGAAGCTCAAACCATCATGGATTCCTTACATAATGGGGAGTCTGGTCCACACATGCATGGGATAGCCTTGGCTCGAAAAATCGTGAACCTGGGTTATTACTGGTCAACCATAAATGCAAATTGCGTGAGGCACGCGCAGAAGTGCCATGTGTGAATACTCAAATTTTGAGGCTCAAAAAGCCTGTTGGTTGACTTTGCTACAGTAAATTTGACTGTGCTACAATGAATTTGCTACAGCAAATTTAATTGTGCTACAGTGCATTTGCTACAGTAAATTTGACTCACAAGGCTCAAAGAGCCAATTTTCCTGGACTGCAAACAGTCCGGCCGGACCGGAGGCCATTTCGGAAGTTCACCGGAAATATGTCAATATGGTACTTGAAACGTCCGGAATTTTACGAGGATCGCGGAACAGGTCTCGGAATATTTTTCGGAAGTCCGGAACTCCCAAAAAGGCTCCCGAAGCGAGGCACGGTGGCCACACCGGCCACGGCGGCGCCAGCCCACGCCAAGCGCGGGCGGGGCCTGGCGCCCAGCGCGGGCGGGGCCTCCCGCGCCGCGCGCGGGCGAGGCCTCTCGCCCCGCGCGGGCGAGGCCCCTCGCGCCGCGCGCGGGCGAGGCCTCTCGCCCTGCGCGGGCGAGGCCTCTCGCCCCACCGACAGGGCGGTAGGTACCGCCGAGCCTGGCGACAGCTACCGCCCAGATTTTTGAGCGGTGGCTACCGCCATGCCAGGCGGCAGCTACCGCCCGGGACCCGAAAATGGCCTATAAATAGGCCATTTTCAGGCTGTTTTTGGCAGACCTTGTCCGTTTTGACGGACGAATCCTTCTCCCTCTCACGCTCCTTGCGTTTTCTTTACCGCTTTTTGCATTTAATTTAATTTTTATTGCATTTTTATTGTGATATTTGAACATTAAAATTAAACAAATTAAAATTAATTAATATTTCCTAAGCGAGGAGCTTAATCTGGAGTTAAGAAGCGGTCGTCGATTAAATCAGGTATGTAAACAAAACTCTGCCTATTTAATTTTAGCACTTCATGCATATTTCTCTTCTACTCTTAATAATTCTACAATTGCATAAATGCATCCACGTCATTATTTTTGGTAAATAAACTGCCTTAATTAATTTGATTAAGCTTAAATGCCCGGTTAATCAATAATCGTGGTATTAAAGTTTAAATCCGACAATATTGGCTAAAAGAGCCTAGTTAATTAATAACTACGGTTCAATTGCCTTATTTCGAATAAATCTGGCTTAAGTCCAATTAATCAATAATTGTGGCTAAAAACCTTAATCGATCACGTTTCGACAATAAATTGTGATTAAGCTCGAACGCCCGATTAATTGATAATCGTGGCATTAAAGCCTAAATCGCACATTTTTGGCAAACTAATTGCCTAAAACAACACATTTTGGCCGAAGGCCTTAAAATCAACCATTTTGGCGACAATCGCCTAAATCGCACATTTTTGGCAAACTAATTGCCTAAAACAACACCTTTTGGCCAAAGGCCTAAAATCAACCATTTTTAGCAACAAATCGCTTAAAATCAATCTTTTGGCAAAATGCCTTAAAATCAACATTTTCGGCTTAAAACCGTAAAATCAACCATTTTAGCGTCAAATTACGTAAAATCGACATTTTTGGCAAAATGCCTTTAAAATCAACCATTTTCGGCTCAAAGCCGTAAAATCAACATTTTTGGCGAAATGCCTTAAAATGAACCAATTTTCAGCCAAAGGCCTTAAAATCAATCTTTTAAGCGACAAATCGTTTAAATGAACCATTTTGGCACAAATGCCTCAAAATCAACATTTTTGGCAAAATGCCTAAACAAAATGCACAAAGCATACACACACTCATGCACAAAGCATACACACTCATGCACAAAGCATACAAAATCATGCACAAAGCATACACAAAATCATGCACAAAGCATACACAAAATCATGCACTAAGCATACACACACCCATGCATTAAGCATATCATTCAAAGCCCTCTAAAAGAGGCCTATCGAACTACGTTGACTTTGATCTTCCATTCAAACGGAAGTACGTAGGCACATTCGGGATTTCACCCCGGGTGGCAAGTCAAAATCACTCAAACATTTCATTAATCCATCATTCACCTTGCAAAGCATTCATCCATCGGTTAGTTCATCAGCATGACATAGTCTCGGGATCCACCTCGGGTTCGTAGATTGTGCCTTAAACATTGGGATAATTAATCTAGTAACTGGGTTAATTAAAAATGGAGTCATTCAGGGTTTTTTCCTAGTTTACCCTAAAATAATTAAACAAGGTGGCGACTCACACACTCACGTGCATTTCTTTCTTTTGTCATATGCATCACATGCCTATGTGCTTTTGGGGAAGGGGTACACACCATGAGTGTCAAATTTTTGCTAAGCTGCAAAAACAGCCTCCGGTCAATTTGAATCCCATTGCTTCACCTTGGCCCTTCGCAACTTGGGGCATAGATGTGATCGGAAAGATCCACCCAAAGGCTTCCAATGGTCACCAATTTATCCTGGTCGCTGTTGATTATTTCACTAAGTGGATTGAGGCAGCCTCCTATTCGGTCTTGAATGCCAAGAAGGCAGCACAGTCCATTCGTACTAACATCCTTTGTCGGTATGGAACGCCATTCGAGATCATTACTGATAACGGGTCCCACTTTCAAAGTGAATTTTCTGACCTGCTGAAGCAAAAGAGAATCCAACATCATAAGTCCTCGCCCTATCGTCCACAAACAAATGGGGCTGTAGAGGCTGCAAATAAGGCTATAAAAGTCATTTTGCAGAAGACAGTTAGAAAGCACAAAGCTTGGCATGAACAGTTACCGAATGCCCTATGGGGATATAGGACTTCCATCAGAACGCCCACTGGAGCAACTCCGTATTCCTTAGTGTATGGTATGGAAGCAGTGTTGCCTATTGAGCTGGAAGTTCATTCGGTGAGGATTATCCGGGAAAGCCAGATCAGCGAAGCAGATTGGGCTAAGAATTATCATTTGCAACTCTTGGGTATGGACGAAAAACGATTGCAAGCGATCCACCAAACTCAAGTTTACCAGAGAAGAATGGCACGACATTTTAATAAGAAGGTCAAAGACCGAAAACTGGAAGAAGGTTGTTTGGTCCTGAAGGAAATTAGACAGCCAATCATAGACCCACGTGGGAAGTTGCGTCCTCATTAGGCTGGACCCTATGTGTTGAAGAAAATATTGTCTGGCGGAGCCGTCATTTTGACTGATTTGGATGGTTTGGACTACAATTGTTGTGAAAAACTAACCGGCCTTTCTTTAAGGTATTATTTTATTATGCTTTGTTTTGCAGGGTACCCTAATACGAATCAAGTGTTCTTTCCTTAAGAATACTTGATAAATCCGGACTTAATGGAAAAATGTGATTAAGACATTAAAACTTGTTGATTTATTTGCACGATTGAGAATCCTTTTCTCCATTGCATAAAAAATGAACTTCAAATGAATTTCTTCTCTTTCTGTTCAAACTTCTGAGTCTGGATAGCAAGTAGCGCTGATCGGCAGGTCTCTTTGATTATGTCGACGGACAGCCAAAGCGTCCTCCCTGTTACCGCAAACCATCCCTAATCCTTTTGGGGGTGGCACATGAGTATGCGTACCGTTGGACCCACGCGAAACTCTTTGTTTCACATGTGGTTAGGTATATCCATACTCAAGGTTCAAGGGTCCCTTAATAAGCCGATTCTCTATTTGTGTCATAGCCTATAGAACCTATCCTTTAGGACTATATGCACCCAATGGTACGAATCATCTCATTAAAATAAATTATGACGTGTTATTGTGTGCATTCATGACATACCATAAGCATTAAAAAAAAAAAAAACAGAGAGAAGAGAGTGGAGGGACAAAAAAAAAAAAAAATCCTTCTGTTTGTCAGTCATGCACAGTTGGACAAAGAGTCAGTCTATCTCATACTCTGACACACAATACCGCCCACTATACCCTAATGCCATTACCCTTACGCTTACAGGTACCCCCTGTTCAAGTGTCAGCTACACCTATAGTGCTATCACCGACCTCACCAACTTCAACTGCACCAATGGCATCACTAGCTGACATCCAAACTCTCATGGAACAAATGGAAGCCAGAATACAAGCTAGGATGAATGAGGCATTGGCTGCCCAAAGAGCCTCTCTATTAGCTGAACTTAGTAGTGGTAATGGAAATGGGGCTTCGGTTGGGGGAAACGGTCATGCTACCTCCAGTCAAGGACCCGGTGCTGCATCTGCATCCTCAAATCCTGTCCCTAACTTGGATGACGTGCCTTCCAAAACTACTTCTGAATTGGAAGCTCAGAAAATGAGAGAAAAACTTGAATTGTTGGAAAGGTCTGTTACCGCCCTTAAAACACACAAAGAAGTGGTGGACATGGACTCCTTGTCTCTGTTCCCCGAAGCAAGGCTACCAACCAAGTTCAAAATGCCAAACATAGACAAATTTGATGGAACTACTTGTCCTAAAACTCATTTGAAAATGTATGTGGGTGCCCTTAACCCATTTGGATTGAGCAGCGAGCTCCTTGCTCAGTTGTTCCAACAATCTCTCACCGGTGCTGCATTAAGATGGTTTGTCAGTCTAGACCGATCTAAGATGAAGACTTGGGAGGACATCTGTAATGCATTCAACTCACAGTATCATTACAATATGGAAGTGGATGTAACCCGAAGAGAGCTAGAAACCACTAAACAAAGGAACAATGAACCTTTCTCCTCGTTCCTTACGAGGTGGAGAGCCAAGGCCGCCCAAATGATTAACCGACCTTCTGAGCAAGAACAGGTGGACATAATAATAAAGAACCTACAGCCTGTCTACCAACACCAACTACAAACTCAATACCTACCATCGTTCCAGTCGCTCATTGCCACTGCTACGAAAGTAGAAGATTTACTTCAAATGGGACAATTGAAAGAAGACCCGGGGACCTCGAGATACAAAAAACCTAGCCAGTCCGGAAAAGTCCACGAAGTGGCAAGCATCACCCCCACGAATCCTTTACGTGTGGGAAACATGGGAAACATGAGAAACGGCAGTCAATCAAGAAGAACATATACTGATCTCGGCATGCCAATCCTTTTGGTATTCCGAGAAGCTGTCAAAGCAAACTACATCAAGCCTTTGGAAGCAAGGCCACCACCCAACCCCTTACCAAGGAACTACAGAGCTGACGAATACTGTGAGTACCATCAGAGTAATGGGCACAAGACTGAAGCGTGTTGGACGCTTAAGAACCGCATCCAAGACCTAGTGGACAACGGTTCAATTATTCCAAGGAATAAGCCAAACATTAGCACTAATCCCTTACCAAATCACGGGGTAAATGCTATAGTTGCTAAACAGGAATTGATCGATCCTTTCGAACTATTCCTCGAAATGAATGACATCTGTGTCCTGGACCTGAATGACTTATCTGAAGAGGTAGAAACAATAACTGAATTGGAGGTGGAAGACTTCATGCAGCCCAGTCTCTTTGATGAGGTTGCAGTCATTACAGGAAATGATGGGGACCAAGACCTGCTGAGCCTGATCAAGCCAAAAGAAGGGCCTCTCACCAACTGGTACGCCGAGGAGGAACACGCTGCTAATGAACCCCCTCCCGAGTCAAACCTAGAGTCAGAGTCTGTAATCAAGTCCTGTACTGAGTCTGAGTCTGACCCCGAGTCTAAAACCGAGTCAGAGTCCAGTTCCAGTTCTGAGTCGTTAGTGTCGGATCTAGAAGATCCAGATTTCAAATTCGATGTAACTTTTGAAGACAATTCTCTCATAATCAATAAAGGCTTGCAAATTCTTGACTACCCCGCGTGTCTATCTTTCCAAGCATTTCCAAGCAAAAATAATGAAAAAGAAATAAATGAAATGAAAAATGAAAAAGAAAAAATAATAATGGGCAAAGAAGAAAACGAACATACATACATTGCATCTGATTGTGTGAACAGGGAACAGATCAGTGAATGCTTAAAGAAGTTTGCCGATTGCTTCATGTGGAAGGCAAGTGACATCACGGGAATTGACCCAGCAATAGCGGTGCACAAGATTCCAGTATACCCCGAGGCCAAGCCAGTAAAACAGAAGCTAAGAAGGCTGAAAACAGAATGGTCCTTGAAAATCAAGGAGGAAGTAGCCAAGCAACTGGAGAACAAGTTCATAGAACCCATTGCTTACCCAACATGGTTAGCAAATATTGTGCCGGTGCCGAAGAAAGATGGCAAAGTCAGAATGTGTGTGGACTATCGGGATTTAAATAAGGCATGTCCGAAGGACGACTTCCCCCTGCCGCATATTGACTTGTTAGTGGACCGAATGGCGGGACACGAGATGGTCTCCTTGACCGATCTCGCTGTCGGATACAATCAAATAATGATGCATGTGCCAGACAAAGAGAAAACGGCGTTCATCACGGAATGGGGAACCTACTGCTACAGAGTTATGCCTTTTGGGCTTAAAAATGCCGGGGCAACCTATCAAAGAATGGCGACAGCCATCTTCCATGACATGATTCATGAAGAAGTAGAAGTGTACGTGGACGATATGGTTGTTAAATCAAAAACAGCTGAAGAGCATACAATAGCACTTGAGAAGTTCTTCCTTAGACTTCAAAAGTACAATTTAAAGCTCAACCCGGCAAAATGTCTGTTTGGAGCTACATCCGGAGTATTTCTGGGGCATATGGTCAGCCAAAAGGGCATAGAAATTGACCCTTCAAAAGCCAAAGCCATTATGGAGATGCCGGCGCCGAGGACGGAAAAGGAAGTCCGGGGTTTCCTAGGAAGGCTACAATACATCAGCCGATTCATCAATCAATTGGCCGACACTTGTGGTCCGATTTTCAAATTGCTCAGAAAAGGAGTAGCCGTCAAATGGAATGAGGATTGTCAGAAAGCTTTCGACCAAGTCAAGCAATATCTGTTGTCCCCGCCAGTTTTACAGCCACCAAGGCTGGGAAAGCCTTTGCTGTTGTACCTATCGGTGACAGAAGAAGCGATGGGTGCAATGCTAGCTCAACAAGCAGAAGATACAAGGGTAGAAAATGCCGTGTATTACCTCAGCAAAAGGATGCTAGAATATGAGCTAAAATACAATAAGATAGAGAAATTGTGTCTGGCTCTAGTATGGGCTTGTACAAAGCTGCAGCACTACCTCTCATCTTACACCACAAATGTTGTTTCTGAATCGAACCCCTTGAAATTCCTTATGGAGAGGCCGGTTCTTGATTGTAAGATGGCTAAGTGGGTGTCAGTACTCGCGGCTTATGATTTGAAATTTGTGCAACGGAAAGCGGTGAAAGGCGGAGCCTTGGCCGATCAATTAGCAGAATTACCGGTCGAAGACAAAATGCCGGAGGTAGAATTTCCTGATGAAGACTTGTTGAACTTGGAAAGTGAGGTCTGGGAAATGTACTTCGATGGAGCTTCGAACTACCATGGAAACGGGGTTGGAGTCGTATTCAAAACTCCTTGTGGCGAATACATTCCGATCGCAGTCAAATTAGATTTCGACTGCACAAACAATGAAGCCGAGTATGAAGCTTGCATAAAGGGGTTAGAAGCAGCCCTGGAAAAAGAGATAAAGGTCCTCAGGGTTTTCGGAGATTCTAACTTAATAGTCTCCCAAGCTTTAAGGAAATGGAAAATTAAAGAAGAGCGTTTGGTTCCTTACCTACAACGCTTGGACGAATTGGCTCAGCAATTTGAGGATTTATCTTTCCACTACTTGCCGCGAGCCAAAAATCAGTTCGCAGATGCTCTGGCTACTTTAGCCTCCATGGTCGATGTAGAAGGAGACCGAGTCATCCGACCTCTGACAGTGCGGCTACAGAAACAGCCAGCACATATCATGAATTTGGTCGATGACAAGCCTTGGTATTGGGATATACAGAATTACCTTCAGAATGAAACCTACCCGGAAGGATCCACTAAGACTGATCAACGAACATTGAGACAGTTGGCATCCGAATATTTCCTTACTGATGGAGTTCTGTACAAGAGAAGTTGGAGCGGCTTGCACCTAAGGTGCGTCGATGAGGGAGAAGCTCAAACCATCATGGATTCCTTACATAACGGGGAATCTGGCCCACACATGCACGGGATAGCCTTGGCTCGAAAAATCATGAACCTAGGTTATTACTGGTCAACCATGAAGGCAGATTGCGTGAGGCACGCGCAGAAGTGTCACGAATGTCAAATTTTTGCTAAGCTGCAAAGACAACCTCCGGTCAATTTGAATCCTATTGCTTCACCATGGCCTTTCGCAACTTGGGGCATAGACGTGATCGGAAAAATCCACCCGAAAGCTTCCAACGGTCACCAGTTCATTTTGGTTGCTATAGATTACTTCACTAAGTGGATCGAGGCAGCCTCTTATTCAATTCTGAATGCCAAGAAGGCAGCGCAGTTCGTTCGTACCAACATCCTTTGTCGGTACGGAACGCCATTCGAGATCACCACGGACAATGGAGCTCACTTCCAGGGTGAATTTGCTAATTTGTTGAAAGAAACGAGGATTCGACACCATAAATCCTCGCCCTATCGTCCACAAACAAATGGGGCTGTGGAAGCTGCAAATAAGGCTATAAAAGTCATTTTACAGAAGACAGTCAAAAAGCATAAAGCTTGGCATGAACAGTTGCCGAATGCCTTATGGGGATATAGGACTTCAATTAGAACACCTACTGGGGCAACCCCGTATTCCTTAGTATATGGCATGGAAGCAGTATTGCCTATTGAGCTGGAAGTTCAGTCGGCAAGAGTTATCCAAGAAAGTCAGATTAGCGAAGCCGATTGGGTGAAGAATTATCATTCGCAACTCTTGGGCATGGACGAAAAGCGGTTACAAGCAATCCACCAAACTCGAGTCTACCAAAGGAGAATGGCACGACATTTTAACAAGAAGGTCAAAGACCGAAAACTGGAAGAAGGTTGTTTAGTCCTGAAGGAAATTAGACAGCCAATCACGGATCCACGTGGGAAGTTTCGCCCTCATTGGGCTGGACCCTATGTGTTGAAGAAAATACTGTCTGGCGGAGCCGTCATCTTAACTGATTTGGATGGTTTGGAATTCACGAATCCATGTAATTTAGATCAGTTAAAAAGATATTT
The DNA here is from genome assembly GCF_041381405.1 of Jatropha curcas. Taxonomy (NCBI): domain Eukaryota; kingdom Viridiplantae; phylum Streptophyta; class Magnoliopsida; order Malpighiales; family Euphorbiaceae; genus Jatropha; species Jatropha curcas. Next base: position 12,713,374 of record NC_143155.1, read on the forward strand.
TGTGTAATAAGCATTGCATAATGTAAAACGAACTACATTAGACCTGATTCTCTTCGAAAAAAAAAGAAATTACATATCGGAGATATGTAGGCAGCCCTCATTGGGCACGGTCTAAACATTAATAAAAATCATCATTTCATCATTCTTTCTTCTTTGCTAATAAAAAAAAAGTAAACAAAAATAATAATAAAAAAAAATATAATAAAAAAAAAAAACAAAGAAAAACCCGCTAAGTCGAAAACCCGAAAGGGCGACTTAGGCAAAAAGTCGGGGCCCGCTAAGTCGAAAACCCGAAAGGGCGGCTTAGGCAAAAATGGGTAGCTCGCTAAGTTGAAAACCCGGAAGGGCAGCTTAGGCAAAAATTAGAGCTTAAAGGAATAAAGTTGGAACGTGCTTGGAAAGCTTAAAAGTCAAACAACACTCCAATAAAAAAAAAATAAAGCCAAACAGTACAAGCAAAAAGCCAAAAAAAAAAAAATAAAATAAAATAAAATCCATGAAACAAAAATACATCTCAAAACCAAAGAATAAAAGCCTATCAGAGTCTAGGTGGCCCGTCGCCTCCGTGGGGCAACGTCCTCCGAGTCATCCCTAGCTGTTGAACTCTCTCCAGCCTCGCCTGTCCAAGGAGTCAACACAATCTCCTCATCAATCCTAACCCCCTCACCAGTGTCAGCCTGAGTCCAACCCTCAAGTGCACTCAGCAGTGCGTTCCTCCTCAGCTTTTCAACCGGCCAGACAGCATTCACGAACCAGGCCCGATACTCAGGAGAAGTCTGAATACCAGCAGGATTAGGTAAAGGCCTAACCATCTGATGATCTCTAACCCAAGCTCTAAGGACAGCTCGGGTAACTCCCGGAGTGATGGTGGAATCAGATAAAGAGTCATCCATGATCGGTACAGTCTGATCTATTCCCATCTGCCTCATAACGCGCGAAGCGCAGTACCAAGTACAATGGGTAAGGCCTAAAAGGTAAACCTGAGTATGGTGAGAGCTGACTTGAATAAGGCGGGTAATGCCGTACCAAGGTACAAACCACAACATTTCGTTTGGACCCAATTCAATCAGCCATGAGGTCCAGGCATCAGCAGACGGATGTGTGATCAAGATCCTCCGCATGCGATACTGGACAGGGTTATAAGGCAGCAAAGTAGGAGTGGCAACCACTTGGAGATGGTCCTTCAACCAAACCTGAGTAATGGATCCTTTCTATTACAAGGGAACAGGCCAAAAAGAAGAAAAGATAAGAAATAGAAAAAGAAGAAATACCTGAAGAATAATAGGAGAAACCGTCCAATCCTCAAAGCCTAAAGCGGCTCTGTCGAGGCTCCTGATAGTTTCTGCCAGCACAATACCACCTATGCAACCCATATCCTCCATCTGCCGAACCATGGGACAAAGTCGCAAATCCCCGTAGCCCGGATCCTTGTTGAACAAGAAGCCAGCCAATAAACAAAAAACCAAGGCCCGCATCCTTAGCCTCATCCGGTCTGGGTCATCTGAACAGACCCCTGAAAACTCATCAATCAGGGGCAACAAAATTGCTTTCTGATCACCAACAATCATGGCCCTAGCTTGTGGTCGGCTGAACTGAAACAGGTTTTCAAACGACCGAACATACCCGATCTTGACTTCATGCCTGACCAAAGGGGCATTGGGGTCGCACCCTATGATAGCACAGAACTCCTCAAAAAGAGGACACATCTCCTCCATCATGGCTCCGAACCGGAAAACATGGGCCTCAGGATCCCAAAGTCTGATGCAGGCCCATAAAAAGTTCCAGTCGATCACCACCCCCCTGAGCGTAACGATAGGAGAGAGACCGTACCTCCCCAAGTTGATCTTTTCGACTTTGGAGAGACTCCTAATCCAGCTGTGCATGTTGTGAGTAAAAAAAGGATTCATTCTTTGAAGATAAGAAGAAGAAGAGAGAAAAGGAAGGATGAATGAAAAACCAAACAAGAAACTTGTTTTTATAGAAGAATGCGCCGAATGATGGCGGCAGCTGCCGCCAAATTGCCACCGAACGAGGGCGGCAGCAGCCGCCAAAACGTCAGCGGCAGCAGCCGCCGACGGCGGGGACCACAAAAAAAAAAAAAAAAAAAAAAAAGTACATCCGAAATGGTGAAACCCCATTTTCATTTCAAACATGCATACATATTTTCAATACTAACCAAGTGCAGGTACGAATAAAATTCAATACAAAAGTACAATGCAGAAGCACCATCAAAGGGGAAGTTTTGAAGGGTAATCATGGAAAGGATCCAGCAAAGGGTACGCAAGACTTCAAACAGTACCGAGGCAAAGCCGATTCAAGGGGTTAGGGCCAGAATGATTTCTCCAGAAATGGAAGATGCTCCGACAGAGAGGTGTCTGAATTTTGAGCTTAAAAGCGACAGAATAAAGAAGTTATGGTTGGGTCTGCACAGTCACGATGCTATCCCTACACTACTCGAGTCGTCTCAGAATCAAGTTGCCTCGACATTCTTTATGGAGAGGCTGCTTCTAAAAAAAAAGAAAAAAAAAAAAAAAGGAAAAATGGGTCAAAAGGAACCTCTGCACAAAAGAAAGAAATCAAGGACAAAGCTACAGGAAATCAAGTTGTCAAAAAACGGGTCAACTGCAAGCTCTCCGTTAAATTCAAACCCATCAAGGGTAGATGACAAATCATCTCAGCCATAAGGACAAAGACCACAGCGGCTGCTCACATTTTGAAAAGCAAGTTAAAAGAAGCAGTCATTTCCACAAATTGGATGACAACAAACAACTTGAAAATGAAGCGCCTAGCATGGTACAAGTACAAGTGTCCTTATAAACAAGGATCATTTCTCAAAACAAAGGAAAGGAAGAGTCTCCTCAAAATTCCTTATGGAGAGGAGAACCATTGAGGAAATAAGTTTCAAATTCAGAGGAAGATAAAGTTCAAGAAAAAGAATCAAATTAACCTCAAGAATTCAAACATGGTGAAGCCAAAGCATAAAAGCTTCTTCAACACTCAAGCCACTCAAGTTACCACCACAATGTGGGTATTCAAAACTCTTTGTGATGAATACAAGTCATATTTCAGTCAACCAGTGGTAAAACCACTACAACAACAAAGTCAGATTCGCCTAAAGTCATCACTATCATACGAACTCGAGTCAATAAGTTGATTCAACATCAAATCGGGAAGGAACCCCACAAAGACATCCAGTCGGGAAGGAATCCCGCGAAGAAATCAAGCCAGAAATGAATTCTGCATCAACACCCAGTCGGGAAGGAATCCCGCGAAGAAATCAAGCCAGAAATGAATTCTGCATCAACATCAAATCGGGAAAGAATCCTGCATAGACATCCAGTCGGGAAGAAATCCCGCAAAGACATCAAGCCGGGAAGAAATCCCGCAAAGACATCAAGCCGGGAAGAAATCCCGCAAAGACATCAAGCCGGGAAGCAATCCCGCGGAGAAATCAAGTCGGGAAGGAATCCCGAAGAAATCAAATTGGAAATGAATTCCACAATCAGCATTAAGTCGGCATTGAATTTTGCCTCAACAGCAAGTCGGAAATAAATTTTGCACCAAGACGGAAAGGAATTCCGCACTAACATCAAGCCGGAGATGAATTCCGCATCAGCCGAGCACGAAGTTCGCATCCCGGAAGGAACTACAAAAGACCTGATTCTCCCCATCCCCCGAAGAGCTCTTGGAGATACGTAGGCAGCCACAAAGGCCCGGTCACAAACATAAGTTTGCATCATAAATAACATTTTCTCTTTGCCAACATAAATCCATGCATTTGATCATTTCATTTAAAAAAAAAAAAAAAAAAAAAAAAAAAAAACAACGGCGGGGTTTCCTCCTCTGCCCATCCTCAAAATTTGCGTTTCGGACAACCACCGACTCCCATAAATCATTTTTATGGTCGACGGTGGGGGGCAACTGTGAATACTCAAATTTTGAGGCTCAAAAAGCCTGTTGGTTGACTTTGCTACAGTAAATTTGACTGTGCTACAATGAATTTGCTACAGCAAATTTAATTGTGCTACAGTGCATTTGCTACAGTAAATTTGACTCACAAGGCTCAAAGAGCCAATTTTCCTGGACTGCAAACAGTCCGGCCGGACCGGAGGCCATTTCGGAAGTTCACCGGAAATATGTCAATATGGTACTTGAAACGTCCGGAATTTTACGAGGATCGCGGAACAGGTCTCGGAATATTTTTCGGAAGTCCGAAACTCCCAAAAAGGCTCCCGAAGCGAGGCACGGTGGCCACACCGGCCACGGCGGCGCCAGCCCACGCCAAGCGCGGGCGGGGCCTGGCGCCCAGCGCGGGCGGGGCCTCCCGCGCCGCGCGCGGGCGAGGCCTCTCGCCCCGCGCGGGCGAGGCCCCTCGCGCCGCGCGCGGGCGAGGCCTCTCGCCCTGCGCGGGCGAGGCCTCTCGCCCCACCGACAGGGCGGTAGGTACCGCCGAGCCTGGCGACAGCTACCGCCCAGATTTTTGAGCGGTGGCTACCGCCATGCCAGGCGGCAGCTACCGCCCGGGACCCGAAAATGGCCTATAAATAGGCCATTTTCAGGCTGTTTTTGGCAGACCTTGTCCGTTTTGACGGACGAATCCTTCTCCCTCTCACGCTCCTTGCGTTTTCTTTACCGCTTTTTGCATTTAATTTAATTTTTATTGCATTTTTATTGTGATATTTGAACATTAAAATTAAACAAATTAAAATTAATTAATATTTCCTAAGCGAGGAGCTTAATCTGGAGTTAAGAAGCGGTCGTCGATTAAATCAGGTATGTAAACAAAACTCTGCCTATTTAATTTTAGCACTTCATGCATATTTCTCTTCTACTCTTAATAATTCTACAATTGCATAAATGCATCCACGTCATTATTTTTGGTAAATAAACTGCCTTAATTAATTTGATTAAGCTTAAATGCCCGGTTAATCAATAATCGTGGTATTAAAGTTTAAATCCGACAATATTGGCTAAAAGAGCCTAGTTAATTAATAACTACGGTTCAATTGCCTTATTTCGAATAAATCTGGCTTAAGTCCAATTAATCAATAATTGTGGCTAAAAACCTTAATCGATCACGTTTCGACAATAAATTGTGATTAAGCTCGAACGCCCGATTAATTGATAATCGTGGCATTAAAGCCTAAATCGCACATTTTTGGCAAACTAATTGCCTAAAACAACACATTTTGGCCGAAGGCCTTAAAATCAACCATTTTGGCGACAATCGCCTAAATCGCACATTTTTGGCAAACTAATTGCCTAAAACAACACCTTTTGGCCAAAGGCCTAAAATCAACCATTTTTAGCAACAAATCGCTTAAAATCAATCTTTTGGCAAAATGCCTTAAAATCAACATTTTCGGCTTAAAACCGTAAAATCAACCATTTTAGCGTCAAATTACGTAAAATCGACATTTTTGGCAAAATGCCTTTAAAATCAACCATTTTCGGCTCAAAGCCGTAAAATCAACATTTTTGGCGAAATGCCTTAAAATGAACCAATTTTCAGCCAAAGGCCTTAAAATCAATCTTTTAAGCGACAAATCGTTTAAATGAACCATTTTGGCACAAATGCCTCAAAATCAACATTTTTGGCAAAATGCCTAAACAAAATGCACAAAGCATACACACACTCATGCACAAAGCATACACACTCATGCACAAAGCATACAAAATCATGCACAAAGCATACACAAAATCATGCACAAAGCATACACAAAATCATGCACTAAGCATACACACACCCATGCATTAAGCATATCATTCAAAGCCCTCTAAAAGAGGCCTATCGAACTACGTTGACTTTGATCTTCCATTCAAACGGAAGTACGTAGGCACGTTCGGGATTTCACCCCGGGTGGCAAGTCAAAATCACTCAAACATTTCATTAATCCATCATTCACCTTGCAAAGCATTCATCCATCGGTTAGTTCATCAGCATGACATAGTCTCGGGATCCACCTCGGGTTCGTAGATTGTGCCTTAAACATTGGGATAATTAATCTAGTAACTGGGTTAATTAAAAATGGAGTCATTCAGGGTTTTTTCCTAGTTTACCCTAAAATAATTAAACAAGGTGGCGACTCACACACTCACGTGCATTTCTTTCTTTTGTCATATGCATCACATGCCTATGTGCTTTTGGGGAAGGGGTACACACCATGAGTGTCAAATTTTTGCTAAGCTGCAAAAACAGCCTCCGGTCAATTTGAATCCCATTGCTTCACCTTGGCCCTTCGCAACTTGGGGCATAGATGTGATCGGAAAGATCCACCCAAAGGCTTCCAATGGTCACCAATTTATCCTGGTCGCTGTTGATTATTTCACTAAGTGGATTGAGGCAGCCTCCTATTCGGTCTTGAATGCCAAGAAGGCAGCACAGTCCATTCGTACTAACATCCTTTGTCGGTATGGAACGCCATTCGAGATCATTACTGATAACGGGTCCCACTTTCAAAGTGAATTTTCTGACCTGCTGAAGCAAAAGAGAATCCAACATCATAAGTCCTCGCCCTATCGTCCACAAACAAATGGGGCTGTAGAGGCTGCAAATAAGGCTATAAAAGTCATTTTGCAGAAGACAGTTAGAAAGCACAAAGCTTGGCATGAACAGTTACCGAATGCCCTATGGGGATATAGGACTTCCATCAGAACGCCCACTGGAGCAACTCCGTATTCCTTAGTGTATGGTATGGAAGCAGTGTTGCCTATTGAGCTGGAAGTTCATTCGGTGAGGATTATCCGGGAAAGCCAGATCAGCGAAGCAGATTGGGCTAAGAATTATCATTTGCAACTCTTGGGTATGGACGAAAAACGATTGCAAGCGATCCACCAAACTCAAGTTTACCAGAGAAGAATGGCACGACATTTTAATAAGAAGGTCAAAGACCGAAAACTGGAAGAAGGTTGTTTGGTCCTGAAGGAAATTAGACAGCCAATCATAGACCCACGTGGGAAGTTGCGTCCTCATTAGGCTGGACCCTATGTGTTGAAGAAAATATTGTCTGGCGGAGCCGTCATTTTGACTGATTTGGATGGTTTGGAATTCACGAATCCATGTAATTTAGACCAGTTAAAAAGATATTTTGTATAATAAGCATTGCATAATGTAAAAAGAGCTACATTAGACCTAATTCTCCTCGGAAAAAAGAAATTGTGTATCGGAGATATGTAGGCAGCCCTCTTTGGGCGCGGTCTAAACATTAAAAAAAAAATCATTTCATGTTTCATTCTTCTTTGCCAAAAAAAAAGGAAAAAGAGGAAAAAAAAGTGAAAAAAAAAAAGAGAAAAACCCGCTAAGTAGAAAACCCGAAAGGGCTGCTTAGGCAAAAGTCGGGGCCCGCTAAGTTGAAAACCCGAAAAGGGCGACTTAGGCAAAAATGGGTAGCTCGCTAAGCTGAAAACCCGAAAGGGCGGCTTAGGCAAAAAATTAGAGCTTCAATAAATAAAGTTGGAAAATGCTTGGAAAGCTTAAAAGTCAAATAACATTCCAATTAAAGCAATAAAGTCAAACAGCCCGAAGTCAAGCAGAAAGCAATAGAGTCCAAAATAAATAAATAATGAAGTCTACGTCCAAGTCCGAAAGAAAAACAAAACATACATCCAAAGCCAAAGAACAAAATCCAAAATCCAAAGTCAAAGTCCCAAATAAAATGTCAAAAAAATCAAAATAATGGAAAAAACAACAAAAATCCAAAAGCCTATAAGAGTCTAGGTGTCCCGTCGCCTCCGTGGGGCAATATCCTCCGAGTCGTCCCTAGCCGCTGAACTCCCTCCAACCTCGCCTGTTGTGAACCCCTCCCCCAAATATCAGGCATACAAAAATGCATATGACTAAGGGCAGAAATGCACATGAATGTGTGAGTCGCCACCTTGTTTAATTATTTTAGGGTAAACTAGGAAAAAACCCTAAGTTGACTCCAATTTTAATTAACCTAATTATTAGATTAATTATCCCAATGTTTAAGGCATAGTATGCGAACCCGAGGTGGATCCCGAGACTATGTCATGCTGATGAACTAACCAATGAATGAATGCTTTGCAAGGTAAAAGATGCAATTGGACCAATGAAATGTTTAAGTGATTTCGACTTGCCGCTCGGGGTTAAATCCCAAACGTGCCTACGTACTTCCGTTTGAATGGAAGATCAAAGTCAACGTAGTTCGATAGGCCTTTTAAAAGGGCTTTGAGTGGGTATGCTTAATGCATGAGTGTGTGTATGCTTTGTGCATTTTGTTTAGGCATTTTTGCTAAAGAATTGATTGATTTGATGTTTTAGGCATTTGTTGCCAAAAGTGTTAATTTAAGGCTTTTAGCCAAAAAGATTGATTTAGGCAATTTGTTGCCAAAAATTGATGTGATTTAGGCGATTGTCGCCAAAATTGAAGGCTTTAAGCCAAAAAGAGTTGATTTAGGCAATTTGTTTGTCAAAAGGTGTTGATTGGGCGATTGTTGCCAAAACGAATGATTTAAGGCTTTTAGCCAAAAGATTGATTAATTTCAAGGCATTTTGCCAAAATTTTGTTTTAAGCGATTTGTCGTTAAAAAATGGTTAATCTACTTATAAGCAATTTGTTTGCCAAAAGTGATCAATTGAATTGTAATGTAGGCAATTTATTGCCAAGAAAAAAAATATTTTTAATTAAGGCCTTTTAGCCACAATTATTGATTAATTGGACTTAAGCCGGATTGTTCGAAATAAAGGCGATTATACCATAGCTATTAATTAACTAGGCTTTAGCCAATATTGTCGGATTTAGGCTTTTAATACCACGATTATTAATTAACTGGGCATTTAAGCTTAATCATATTTAAATAAGGCAGTTTTATTTTGCCAAATTAATGACGTGAATGCATTTATGCAGTTGTAGAATTAGGAGTAGAAGAGAAATATGCATGAAGTGATAAAATTAAATAGGTAGAGTTTCGTTTATGTACCTGATTTAATCGACGACCGCTTCTTAGCTTCAGCTTGAAAACTCCAAATTAAGCTCCTCGTTTGGGGAATATTAATTTAGGATTTATTTAATTTAAGTGACCAAGTATCACAACAACAAAATAATAAAAGCCTATGCTAAATGCAAAAAAGCAGTAAAGAATTGCAAAGAGCGTAGGGGAGAAGGAGCGTCCATCAACACAGACTAAGTGTGTAAAAACGGAGTGCTGGGGCTGCATTTATAAGCAAAAATCGGGCTGGAGGACGGCCGCTGCCGCCGTGTCCGGCCGGTGCGCTAGTTTTTCGTTCTGGAGGCTTTTCCGGGAGTTTCGAACCTCCAAAAAATATTCCGGGACCAGTTCTGCGATCCTCGTAATTTTCTGGACGTTTCAAGTCCATATTGGCATACTTTCGGTGAACTTTCCGAATGGCCTTCAGTCCGGCCGGACTGTTTGCAGTCCGGGAAAATAGGCTTTTTGAGCCTCAAAATTTGAGTATTCACAGTTGCCCCCCCCACCGGCAACCATAAAAATGATTTATGGGCGTCGGTGGTTGTCTGAAAAATAAATTTTGAAGGCGAAAACCGAACGCATCGAAAAGACCCGCCTTTTGGCCTTTGTGGCCAAATTGGGCATTTTGGGCCTTTGGGGCCAAGATGTGAACTTTTGGGCCTTAGGGGCCAAAATGTGAACTTTTGGGCCTTTGGGGCCAAATTGGGGAATTTTTGGGCCTTAGGGGCCAAGATGTGAACTTTTGGGGCTTAGGGGCCAAAATGTGAACTTTTGGGCCTTTGGGGCCAAATTGGGGAATTTTTGGGCCTTAGGGGTGGCCAAACTGGGATTTTTTGGGCCTTAGGGGCCAAAATGTGAATTTTTGGGCCTTAGGGGCCAAAATGTGAACTTTTGGGCCTTTGTGGCCAAATTGTGAACTTTTGGGCCTTTGGGGCCAAAATTGAGAATTTTTGGGCCTTAGGGGCCAAAATGTGAACTTCTGGGCCTTTATGGCCAAATTGGGCATTTTTGGGCCTTAGGGACCCAAATGTGAACTTCTGGGCCTCTGTGGCCAAATTGTGAATTTCTTTTCTGCACTTACTGTTTTATTAGCATGCACAATTGGACTAAGATCAATTTGGGAAAGTACGGTCTATCTCCTATTGCTACCCTTAGGGGAGTAGTTATAGGCTGGGATTTTTTACGGGCCTGCACCAGACTTTGGGACCCGGAGGCCCACGTTTTTCGGTTTGGAGCCATGATGGAGGAGATGTGCCCTCTTTTTGAGAAATTCTGCGCTATTATAAGGTGCGATCCCGATGCCCCTTTAGTCAAGCATGAGGTCAAAATTGCGTATGTTCGGTCGTTTGAAAGCCTGTTTCAGTTCAGCCGGCCACAAGCTAGGGCCATGATTGTTGGTGACCAGAAAGCAATTATGCTGCCCCTGATTGACGAATTTTCAGAGGTTCATTCAGACGACCCAGACCGGATGAGGCTGAGAATGCGAGCCTTGGTTTTCTGCTTATTAGCTGGTTTCTTATTCAACAAGGATCTAGGCTTTGGGGATTTGCGACTCTGCCCCATGATTCGGTAGATGGAGGATATGGGTTGCATCGGCGGCATTGTGCTGGCAGAGACTATTAGGAGCCTTGACAGAGCTGCTTTAGGCTTCAATGACTGGACGGTCTCTCCGATTGTTCTCCAGGTATTTCACCTTTTCCTCTTTCTTTTTTCTTCTTTCTTTTGGTTCGTTCCTTTGTAATAGAAAGGATCCATTACTCAGGTTTGGTTAAAGGACCATCTCCAAGTGGTTGCTGCTCCTACTTTCTCGCCTTACAACCCCTCTCAGTATCGTATGCGGAGGATCCTGATCACTCACCCGTCTACTGACGCATGGACCTCATGGCTGATTGAGTTGGGTCCAAATAAGGTACTGTGGTACATTTCCTGGTATGACATCACCCGCTTTATCCAGGTTAGCTTCCGCCATACTCGAGTTTATCTTTTAGGCCTTACACACTGTACTTGGTACTGCGCTTCGTGCGTTTTGAGGCAGATGGGGATAGACCAGACTGTTCCGATTATGGATGACATTTCAGCTGATTCAGCCATCACTCCGGGTGTTACCCGAGCTGTCCTTAGGGCTTGGGTTAGAGACCATCACATGGTTAGGCCTTTACCTAATCCTGCCAGTGTTCAGACTTCTCCTGAGTATCGGACCTGGTTCATTGTCCTTGTCTAGCCGGTTGAAAGGCCAAGGAGGAACGCACTGCTGTGTGTACTTGAAGGTTGGGCTCAGGCTGACGCTGATAATGAGATTGGGACTGATGAGGAGATTGTGTTGGCTCCTCAGACAGGCGGGGTTGGAGAGAGTTCAGCGGCTAGGGATGACTCGGAGGATGTTGCCCCACGGAGGCGACGGGATACCTAGACTCTTATAGGCTTTTGGACTTTTGTTGTTTTTCCCTTATTTTGGCTTTTTATTCGGGATTTTGACTTTGGATTTTGGATGTATGTTTTTTTCTTTTTTTTTTTTTTGGCTTTGGACTTGGACTTAGACTTCATTATTTATTTATTTTTCTTGGACTCTTTTGCTTTCTGCTTGACTTTATTGCTTTAATTGAGAATGTCATTTAAGCTTTCCAAGCATTTTCCAACTTTATTTATTTAAGCTCTAACTTTTGCCTAAGTCGCCCTTTCGGGTTTTCAACTTAGCAAGCTACCCATTTTTGCCTAAGCTGCCCTTTTCGGGTTTTCAACTTAGCGGGCCCCGACTTTTGCCTAAGCTGCCCTTTCGGGTTTTCGACTTAGCGGGTTTTCTCTTTTTTCTTCTTTTCTTTCCTCTTTTTTTTTTTATTTGGCAAAGAAGAATGAATTATGAAATGATTTTTTTCATTAATGTTTAAACCGCGCCCAAAGAGGGCTGCCTACATATCTCCGATACACAATTTCTTTTTTCCGAGGAGAATCAGGTCTAATGTAGCTCTTTTTACATTATGCAATGCTTATTATACAAAATATCTTTTTAACTGATCTAAATTACATGGATTCGTGAATTCCACACCATCCAAATCAGTCAAAATGACGGCTCTGCCAGACAATATTTTCTTCAACACATAGGGTCCAGCCCAATGAGGACGAAACTTCCCACGTGGGTCTATGATTGGCTGTCTAATTTCCTTCAGGACCAAACAACCTTCTTCTAGTTTTCGGTCTTTGACCTTCTTATTAAAATGCCGTGCCATTCTTCTCTAGTAAACTTGAGTTTGATGGATCGCTTGCAATCGTTTTTCGTCCATACCCAAGAGTTGCAAATGATAATTCTTAGCCCAATCTGCTTCCCTGATCTGGCTTTCCCGGATAATCCTCGCCGACTGAACTTCTAGCTCAATGGGCAACACTGCTTCCATACCATACACTAAGGAATACGGGGTTGCCCCAGTAGGCGTTCTGATGGAAGTCCTGTATCCCCATAAGGCATTTGGTAATTGTTCGTGCCAAGCTTTATGCTTTTGAACTGTCTTTTGTAAAATGACTTTTATAGCCTTATTTGCAGCCTCTACAGCCCCATTTGTTTGTGGCCGATAGGGTGAAGACTTGTGATGCTGAATCTTCTTTTGCTTCAGCAGGTTAGAAAATCCACTTTGAAAGTGGGACCCGTTATCAGTAATGATCTCGAATGGCGTTCCGTACCGACAAAGGATATTAGTACGAATGAACTGTGCTGCCTTCTTGGCATTCAAGACCGAATAGGAGGCTGCCTCAATCCACTTAGTGAAATAATCAACGGCGACCAGGATAAATTGGTGACCATTGGAAGCCTTTGGGTGGATTTTTCCGATCACGTCTATGCCCCAAGTTGCGAAAGGCCATGGTGAAGTAATAGGATTCAAATTGACCGAAGGCCGTCTTTGCAGCTTAGCAAAAATTTGACACTCATGGCACTTTTGCGCGTGCCTCACGCAATGTGCATTTATGGTTGAACAGTAATAACCCAGGTTCACGATTTTCTGAGCCAAGGCTATCCCGTGCATGTGTGGACCAGACTCCCCATTATGTAAGGAATCCATGATGGTTTGAGCTTCTACCTCATCAACGCACCTTAGGTGCAGGCCATTCCAACTTCTTTTATACAGAACTCCCACAGTAAGGAAATATCTAGATGTTAACTGTCTCAATGTCCATTGATCAGTCCTGGTGGATCCCTCCGGGTAGGCTTCATTCTGACGATAATTCTATATATCCCAATATCAGGGCTTGTCATCCACCAAATTCATGATATGTGCTGGCTGTTTCTATAGCCGAACTGTCAGAGGTCATATGACTTGGTCTCCCCCTACATTAACCATGGAGGCCAAGGTAGCCAGAGCATCAGCAAACTGATTTTTGGCTCGCGGCAAGTAGTGGAAGGATAAATCCTCAAATTGCTGAGCCAATTCGTCCAAGCGTTGTAAGTAAAGAACCAAACGCTCTTCCTTAATTTTCCATTTTCTCAAAGCTTGGGAGACTATTAAATTGGAATCCCCGAAAACCTTGAGGACCTTTATCTCCTTTTCTAGGGCTACTTCTAACCCCTTTATGCAAGCTTCATACTCGGCTTCATTGTTGGTGCAGTCGAAATCTAATTTAACTGCGATTGGGACGTATTCTCCACAAGGAGCTTTGAATACGACTCCAACCCCATTTCCATGGTAGTTTGAAGCTCCATCGAAGTACATTTCCCAGACTTCACTTTCCAAGTGTGAATACTCAAATTTTGAGGCTCAAAAAGCCGGTTTTCCCGGCCGCAGCGGTGGCGGCCGCCCTTAAAGGCGGCGGTAGCCGCTATCGCCGCCGGCGACAGCGGCTGCAGTCGCCCTTGAATACCCATATTTTGGGGTTCAAAGAGCCACTTTTTTCGGACTGCAAACAGTCCGGTCGGACCGGAGGTCATTCAAAAAGTTCACCGGAAGTGTGCCAATATGGTACTTGAAATGTCCGAAAAATTACGAGGATCACGGAACTGGTCTCGGAATATTTTTTGGAGGTCCGGAACTCCCGAACAAGCCTCTGGAACAAAAAAAAAAGAAAAAAAGAGAAGGCACACATGCCTGCCCGCGGGGGTGGGCATGCCCGCCCAAGCTAGGCGGGCAGGCCCGCCCAGGCCAGGGGGTCACGTTTTTTCCTATAAAAAACGGCTCTGGGGCTCCGTTTTGAGACACTCAGTCTGTGTTGACGGACGCTCCTTCTCCCTACGCTCCTTGCGATTCTTTACTGCTTTCTTGCATTTTTTAATTTTAATTTTATTGTTTCTTGTGGTGATACTTGGTCACTAAATTAAAATTAATTAAAATTCCCTTAACGAGGAGCTTAACCTGGAGTTAAAAAGTGGCCGTCGATTAAATCAGGTACATGAACTAAACTCTGCCTATTTAATTTAGCACTTCATGCATGTTTCTCTTCTACTCCTCCTAATTCTACAACTGCATAAATGCATTCACGTCATCTTTAGGCAAGTAAATTGCCTCAATTAAATAAATTTAGGCTAAATGCCCCGTTAATTAATAATCGTGGTATTTAAACCTAAATCCGACAATATTGGCTAAAAAGCCTAGTTAATCAATAACTATGGCGAAATTACCTTTATTTCGAACAAAGTCCGGCTTAAGTCCAATTAATCAATAATTGTGGCGAAATAGCCTTAATTAAACATGTTTTCTTGGCAATAAATTGCCTACATTGCAAATCAATTAATCACTTTTGGCAAATAAATTGCCTATAAGTAGATTAACCATTTTCTTAGCGACAAATCGCTTAAATCAATATTTTGGCTTCAAAGCCTTCAAACAATTGCTTTTGGCAAATAAATTGCCTTTAAGTCAATCAATTTTGGCGACAATCGCCCAATCATCAACTTTTGGCAATCAATTGCCTAAATCAATTTATTTTGACTAAAAGCCTTCAAATAATCAATTTTGGCGACAATCGCCTAAATCACATCAATTTTTGGCAACAATTGCCTAAATCAACTCTTTTTGGCCAAAAGCCTTAAATCAATCATTTTGGCGACAAACGCCCAATCAACCAATTTTCAGGCAATAAATTGCCTAAATCAACTCTTTTTGGCTAAAAGCCTTAAAATCAATCATTTTGGCGACAATCGCCTAAAGTCAATCATTTTGGCAACCGAATTGCCTAAATCAATCTTTTTGGCTAAAAGCCATTAAAATCAACATTTTTGGCATCAAATGCCTAAAAATCAATCAATTCTTTGGCAAAATGCCTAAACAAAAATGCACAAAGCATACACACACTCATGCATTAAGCATACCCATTCAAAGCCCTTCAAAGAAGGCCTATCGAACTACGTGGACTTTGATCTTCCATTCAAACGGAAGTACGTAGGCACGTTCGGGATTTAACCCCGAGTGGCAAGTCAAAATCTCATAAACATTTTAATTGGTCCAATTACATCATTCACCATGCAGAGCATTCCATTCATTTTCATGGTTAGTTTATTAGCATGACATAGTCTCGGGACCCATCTCGGGTTTGCACATCATGCCTTAAACATTGGGTTAATTAATCTAATAATTAGGTTAATTAAGATCGGAGTCACTTAGGGTTTTTTCCTAGTTTATCCTAAAATAATTAAACAAGGTGGCGACTCACACTCACGTGCATTTCTGCCCTTAGTCACATGCATTCTTATGCATTTGATGTTTTGGGGAGGGGTTCACACCAAGCTCAACAAGTCTTCATCAGGAAATTCTACCTCCGGCATTTGGTCTTCGACCGGTAATTCTGCTAATTGATCCGCCAAGGCTCCGCCTTTCACTGCCTTCCATTGTACAAATTTTAAATCATAGGCTGTGAGCACCGACACCCACTTAGCCATCTTACTGTCAAGAATCAGCCTCTCCATAAGGAATTTCAAGGGGCTTGATTCAGAAATAACGTATGTGGTGTAGGACGAGAGGTAGTGCTGCAACTTTGTACAAGCCTAAACTAGAGCCAGGCACAACTTCTCTATCTTATTGTATTTTAACTCGTAGTCTAGCATTCTCTTGCTGAGGTAATACACGGCATTTTCTACCCTTGTATCTTCTGCTTGTTGAGCTAGCATGGCACCCATCGCTTCTTCTGTCACCGATAAGTACAATAGCAAAGGCTTTCCTAGCCTTGGTGGCTGTAAAACCGGCGGGGATAATAGATATTGCTTGACTTGGTCAAAGCTTTCTGACAATCCTCATTCCATTTGATGGCTACTCCTTTCCTGAGTAATTTGAAGATCGAACCACAAGTATCGGCCAATTGATTAATGAACCGGCTGATGTACTGTAGCCTTCCCAAGAAACCTCGAACTTCTTTTTCCGTCTTAGGTGCTGGCATTTCTAGAATGGCTTTGGCTTTTGAAGGGTCAATCTCTATGCCCTTCCGACTGACCATATGCCCCAGAAATACTTCGGATGTAGCTCCAAACAGACATTTTGCCGGGTTGAGCTTTAAATTGCACTTTCGAAGTCTAAGGAAGAACTTCTCAAGTGTTGTTGTATGTTCTTCAGCTGTTTTTGATTTAACAACCATATCGTCCACATACACTTCTACTTCTTTGTGAATCATGTCATGGAAGATGGTCGTTGCCATTCTTTGATAGGTTGCCCCTGCATTTTTGAGCCCAAAAGGCATAACCCTGTAGCAGTAGGTTCCCCACTCCGTGATGAATGCCATTTTCTCTTTGTCTGGCAAATGCATCATTATTTGATTGTATCCGACAGCAAGATCGGTCAAGGAGACCATCTCATGTCCAGCCATTCGGTCCACCAACAAGTCAATATGCGGCAAGGGGAAGTTGTCCTTTGGACATGCTTTATTCAAATCCTGATAATCCACACACATTCTGACTTTGCCATCTTTCTTCAGCACCGGCACAATATTTGCTAACCACGTCGGGTAGGCAATGGGTTCTATGAACTTATTCTCCAATTGCTTGGCTACTTCCTCCTTGATTTTCAAGGACCATTCTGTTTTCAGCCTTCTTAGCTTCTGTTTTACCGGCTTAGCCTCAGGGTATACTGGAATCTTGTGCACCGCTATTGCCGGGTCAATTCCCGTGATGTCACTTGCCTTCCACATGAAGCAATCGGCAAACTTCTTCAAGCATTCAGTGACCCGTTCCCTGTTCACACAGTCAGATGCAATGTATGTATGTTCATTTTCTTCTTTGCCAATTATTATTTTTTTCTTTTTCGTTTTTTTTATTTCATTTATTTGATTTTCATTATTTTTTCTTGGAAATGCTTGGAAAGATAGACACGCGGGGTAGCCAATAATTTGCAAGCTCTTATTGATTTGGACGGAATCGTCCTCAAAAATTACATCAAATTTGAAGTCTGGATTCTCTAAATCCGACCCAGATGACTCGGAACTGGAACTTGACTCTGACTCAGTTTCAGACTCGGGGTCAGACTCAGACTCAGTATAGGACTTTATTACAGACTTTGACTCTAGGTTTGACTCGGGAGGGGGTTTATCAGCAGCGCGCTCCTCCTCGGCGTACCACTTGGTGAGAGGCCCTTTATTCGGCTTGATCAGACTCAACAAGTCTTGGTTCCCATCATTACTAGTAATAACTGCAACCTCGTCAAAGAGACTGGGCTGCATGAGATCTTCTATCTCCAGCTCGGTTATTGCCTCTTCAGATAAGTCATTCAGGTCTGGGACACAGATGTCATTCATTTCTAGGAATAGTTCGAATGGATCGATCAATTCCTGGTCCACAACGATAGCATTTATCCCGTGATTTAGTAAAGGATTAGTGCTAATGTTTGGCTTATTCCTTGGAATAATTGAACCGTTGTCCACCAGGTCTTGGATGCGGTTCTTAAGCGTCCAGCACGCTTCAGTCTTGTGCCCGTTATCCTGATGGTACTCACAGTATTCGTCAGCTCTGTAGTTCCTTGGTAATGGGTTGGGTGGCGGCCTTGCTTCCAAGGGCTTGATGTAGTTTGCCTTGATAGCCTCTCGGAATACAAAAAGGATTGGCATCCCGAGATCAGTGTAAGTCCTCCTCGACTGGCTGCCATTTCTCATATTCCCCACACGTAAAGGGTTCGTGGGGGTGATGCTTGCCACTTCGTGAACTTTGCTAGCTTGGCTAGGCTTCTTGTACTTTGAGGTTCCCGAGTCTTCTTTTAGTTGCCCCATTTGAATTAAATCCTCTACCTTCGTAGCAGTGGCAATTAGCGACTGGAACATCGGTAGGTACTAAGTTTGTAATTGTTGCTGGTAGATAGGCAGCAGGTTCTTTATAATTATGTCCATCGGTTCTTGCTCAGAAGGCCGGTTGATCATTTGGGCGGCCTTGGCCCTCCACCTCGTAAGGAACGAGGAAAAGGGTTCATTGTTCTTCTGTTTGGTGGTTTCCAGTTCCCTCCGAGTAACATCAACCTCCATATTATAGTGGTATTGCGTATTAAACGCATTGCAGATGTCTTCCCAGGTTTTCATTTTAGACCGGTCCAGGCTAACAAACCACCTCAAAGCAGCACCGGTGAGTGATTATTGAAACAACTGAGCAAGGAGCTCGCTGTTCAGTCCGAACGGGTTTAGAGCACCCACATACATCTTCAGGTGCGTTTTGGGACAAGTGGTTCTATCAAACTTGTCCATGTTGGGCATCTTGAACTTTGTTGGCAGTCTTGCTTCGGGGAACAAGGACAAGGAGTCCATGTCCATGACTTCCTTGTGTGTCTTAAGGGCAGTAATAGACCTTTCCAACAATTCTAGTTTTTCTCTCATTTTCTGAGCTTCCAGCTCAGAAGCAGTTCTGGAGGGCATGTCATCCAGGTTAAGGGCAGGGTTTGTCGGTTCAGCAGCAGGACCCTGATTGGAGGTAGCAGGTCCACTTCCCCCAATGGAAACTCCATTTCCATTACCACCACCTAGTTCAGCTATTAGGGCAGTCCTCTAGGCAGCCAATGCCTCATTCATTCTAGCCTCCATTCTGGCTTCCAGTTGTTCAATGAGGTTTTGGATGTCAGTAAGTGATGCCATTGGTGCAGTTGGAGTTGGTGAAGTTAGTGAAACTGATGAGATTGGTGAAGCTGGTGAGGTTGGTGATAGCACTGTAGGTGTGACTGGAACTTGGATAGGCACTCGAACAGTGGGTACCTGTAAGTATAAGGGTAATTGGATTAGGGTATAGTGGGTAGTATTGTGTAACAAGGTATCTGAAGTAGACCGACTCTTTTGCCCAATTGTGCATGACTAAAAAGAATATTTTGTGTTCTTTTTAATGTTTATTTCATGTTTATGATATGTCGTGAATGCGCACAACAACACGTCATAATCCGTCTTAGTGACATGATTCACATCATTGGGTGCATACAGCCCTAAAGGATAGGTTCTATAGGCTATGACACAAATAGAGCATTGGCTTATTAAGGGACCCTTGAACCTTGAGTAAGGATATACCTAACCACATGTGAAACAAAGAGTTTCGCGTGGGTCCAATGGCACGCATACTCATGGGCCACCCCCAAAAGGATTAGGGATGGTTTGCGGTAACAGGGAGGACGCTTTGGCTGTCCGTCGACATAATCAAAGAGACCTGCCGATCAGCGCTACTTACTATCCAGACTCAGAAGTTTGAACAGAGAGAGAAGAAATTCATTTGAAATTCATTTTTTATGCAATGGAGAAAAAGATTCTCAATCCGTGCAAATAAATAAACAAATTTAAATGATTTAAAGTAAAATTCAATTAGGTCCAAATTCTCCTTATTAAGCATTCTTAAAGAAAGAACACTTAATCTTTGCTAGGGTACCCTGCAAAACAAAGCATAGTAAAATAATACCCTAAAGAAGGGCAGGTTAGTTGATGCAACAATCGTAGTCCACTTTATGCAAAATGATTAAATGACTCCCCAGTAGAGTTGCCAAACTGTGAACACCCTCCCCCAAATATCAGGCATACAAAAATGCATATGACTAAGGGCAGAAATGCACGTGAATGTGTGAGTCACCACCTTGTTTAATTATTTTAGGGTAAACTAGGAAAAAACCCTAAGTTGACTCCAATTTTAATTAACCTAATTATTAGATTAATTATCCCAATGTTTAAGGCATAGTATGCGAACCCGAGGTGGATCCCGAGACTATGTCATGCTGATGAACTAACCAATGAATGAATGCTTTGCAAGGTAAAAGATGCAATTGGACCAATGAAATGTTTAAGTGATTTCGACTTGCCGCTTGGGGTTAAATCCCAAACGTGCCTACGTACTTCCGTTTGAATGGAAGATCAAAGTCAACGTAGTTCGATAGGCCTTTTTAAAAGGGCTTTGAGTGGGTATGCTTAATGCATGAGTGTGTGTATGCTTTGTGCATTTTGTTTAGGCATTTTTGCCAAAGAATTGATTGATTTGATGTTTTAGGCATTTGTTGCCAAAAGTGTTGATTTAAGGCTTTTAGCCAAAAAGATTGATTTAGGCAATTTGTTGCCAAAAATTGATGTGATTTAGGCGATTGTCGCTAAAATTGAAGGCTTTAAGCCTAAAAGAGTTGATTTAGGCAATTTGTTTGCCAAAAGGTGTTGATTGGGCGATTGTCGCCAAAACGAATGATTTAAGGCTTTTAGCCAAAAGATTGATTAATTTCAAGGCATTTTGCCAAAATTTTGTTTTAAGCGATTTGTCGCTAAAAAATGGTTAATCTACTTATAGGCAATTTGTTTGCCAAAAGTGATCAATTGAATTGTAATGTAGGCAATTTATTGCCAAGAAAAAAAATGTGTTTAATTAAGGCCTTTTAGCCATAATTATTGATTAATTGGACTTAAGCCGGATTGTTCAAAATAAAGGCGATTATACCATAGCTATTAATTAACTAGGCTTTAGCCAATATTGTCGGATTTAGGCTTTTAATACCACGATTATTAATTAACCGGGCATTTAAGCTTAATCATATTTAAATAAGGCAGTTTTATTTTGCCAAATTAATGACATGAATGCATTTATGCAGTTGTAGAATTAGGAGTAGAAGAGAAATATGCATGAAGTGATAAAATTAAATAGGCAGAGTTTCGTTTATGTACCTGATTTAATCGACGGCCGCTTCTTAGCTTCAGCTTGAAAACTCCAAATTAAGCTCCTCGTTTGGGGAATATTAATTTAGGTTTTATTTAATTTAAGTGACCAAGTATCACAACAACAAAATAATAAAAGCCTATGCTAAATGCAAAAAAAGCAGTAAAGAATCGCAAGGAGCGTAGGGGAGAAGGAGCGTCCATTAACACAGACTGAGTGTGTAAAAACGGAGTGCCGGGGCTGCATTTATAGGCAAAAATCGGGCTGGAGGGCGGCCGCTGCCGCCTAGGCGGGCGGCGGCCGGAGCCACCGGGGCCGGCGGCCGGCCGCCGCCGTGTCCGACGGACGCCGCCGCCGTGGCTAGCGGGTGCGCTAGTTTTTCATTTCAGAGGCTTTTTCGGGAGTTCCGGACCTCCAAAAAATATTCCGGGACCAGTTCTGCGATCCTCGTAATTTTTCGGACGTTTCAAGTACCATATTGGCATACTTTCGGTGAACTTTATGAATGGCCTCCGGTCCAGCTGGACTGTTTGCAGTCTGGGAAAACAGGCTTTTTGAGCCTCAAAATTTGAGTATTCACACCTGTCCGAGGAGCCAACACAATCTCCTCATCAGTCCCAATCTCATTATTAGCGTCAGCCTGAGCCCAACCTTCAAGTGCACTCAACAGTGCGGTCCTCCTTGGCCTTTCAACCGGCCAGACAACGGCAATGAACCAGGTCCGATACTCAGGAGAAGTCTGAACACCGGCAGGATTAGGTAAAGGCCAACCATGTGATGGTCTCTAACCCAAGCCCTAAGGACGGCTCGGGTAACGCCCGGAGTGATGGCTGAATTAGCTGAAGTGCCATCTACAATTGGAACAGTCTGGTCTATCCCCATCTGCCTCAAAACGCGCGAAGCGCAGTACAACGTGCAATGTGTAAGGCCTAGCAGATAAACTTGGGTGTGGCAGAAGCTAACCTGGATGAAGCGGGTGATGTCATACCAGGAAATGTACCACAGTACCTCATTTGGACCCAACTCAATCAGCCAGGAGGTCCATGCATCAGTAGATGGATGAGTGATCAGGATCCTCCGCATACGATACTGAGAGGAGGCAAGAAAGTAGGAGCAGCAACCACTTGGAGGTGATCCTTTAACCAAACCTGAGTAATGGATCCTTTCTATTACAAAGGAACGAACCGAAAGAAAGAAGAAAAAAGGAAGAGGAAAAGGGGAAATACCTGGAGAATAATCGGAGAGACCGTCCAGTCATCGAAGCCTAAAGCAGCTCTGTCAAGGCTCCTGATAGTCTCTGCCAACACAATGCCGCCGATGCAACCCATATCCTGCATCTGTCGAATCATGGGCAGAGTCGCAAATCCCCAAAGCCTGGATCCTTGTTGAACAAGAAACCAGCTAATAAGCAGAAAACCAAGGCCCGCATTCTCAGCCTCATCCGGTCTAGGTCATCTAAATGAACCTCTGAAAATTCGTCAATCAGGGGCAGCAGAATTGCTTTCTGGTCACCAACAATCATGGCCCTAGCTTGTGGCCGGCTAAACTGAAACAGGCTTTCAAACGACCGAACATACCCAATTTTGGCCTCATGCTTGACTAAAGGGGCATTGGGATCGCACCCTATAATGGCGTAGAATTTCTCAAAAAGAGGGCACATCTCCTCCATCATGGCCCCGAACCGGAAAACGTTGGCCTCCAGGTCCCAAAGTCTGATACAGGCCCGTAGAAAATCCCAGTCAATTACCACTCCCCTAAGGGTAACAATAGGAGAAAGACCGTACCTCCCTAAGTTGATCTTTTCGACTTTGGAGAGACTCTTAGTCCAGCTGTGCATGCTGTGGTTATAAAAAAGGGTTCATTTTTGAAAAAAAAAAAAAAAGAAGAAGGAAAAGAGAGAAAAGAGAAGAAACTGGTTGAAAACTGTTTTTCTGGCACAAATTTCGAGAAAGAATGGGGGAGTCTGGAAAAAAAGAACAAAACAGGGTTTTTTATAAAAAAAGAACCCATCGGCATCGGCGGCGGCATCGGCCGCCGTCGACGGCGGCAGCCACCACCAAAAAAAAAAAAAAGGAGCGAAAAAAAAAACCCGTTTTCTTTCAAAATGGATAATCATGCATACATATAAAATTTTCAGTACTAACCAAGTAGTACAGGTACAGTCAAAGTTCAGTACAGAAATACAGGCAAAGAAAGAAAAACAGGAAAAATCTAGCAACCATGGCATCAACGACGAGGCCTCCTCCTCCTCTGATCATCAAAGGCCCTCAGAGTCCAGGACGCAGAAAGTTCTTGCTACATCCCGAGCATCAGCTCCATCATCTGACTGACCAAGCCGCTTGGAACCTGGAAACCATATAAAAAAAAAAAACACAAGTCAATATCAAATCTCTTATGAATCCTTTTTGTGAGAGATTTATCAGTCATTACCTCATTAATGTCCTCGGGAGGAAGATCCAAGCGATCCACATTCTCTAGGGAGACCTCCCGAAAGGCTAGAGTGCCGTCAGGTGTATAGTAGGAAATGCTGTATGGAAGACGTAGGTTGGCCAGGCCTGGATGAAGCGGCTCGGTAGCCTCTGAAATGGCCCGAGGAGCCCTGGAAGGACCTAACGGGCGACTAGGCCCAGCCTGAGACGGGCCCTCAACCGGAGTGGAAGAAAAGGGATCGGTCGTAGGCCTCCTCCTCGGAGTCCTAGTCGAGGGACCCGAAGCCCGAGAAGAATTGGTGCCAAGCGGCTGGGAGGGTGCCGATCTCTGAAAACCATCAAGCCGAGATCCAATAGGCTGCATCAAAAAGATTCTGCAGAACTCGGCATAATCTCCCCCCAAGATGAGCTCCACATGTGGAACACCCTCAGTATGAGCATCGGTGAGCATCATCTGCTTGCCCGCTCACATGTCCTCGGGAAGGGAATAAGGGACAGAACGGCAGCCTCTTATCTGAAGGTCTACTCTCTCGCCTAAGTAATATCATCTCAGGACGGGGTGCGACAGGACAACCCTCCGCCGAGACAAGACATCCGATCACTGGAAGTGGGGGTCGGCCTGAATCCAACTCTATAGACGGGCAGTCATCGCCTCCACCTCAACCTATGAAAAATGCAAATGTGTTAATAAATCCTTTTTATTTAACATATTCAAGAATTACTAAGCACTTACCTGCTGCAGGGTGCAAGTATCAAAAAAGGCCCTTAGATCCCTCAGCGATTTTTTGTGCCGAATGGTATGAAGGTTTGTTCGGTACCTCCTCCAAGCCAAATGTACCAGCCCTAATCCAAGATCAGCATGAATCAGCTTCGGGCAAGTGTAAGGAAAGTACTCAAATGCCCAAGTCTGCAAAACAGAAGCGAGAATCAGTGAGGAAAAATTCAAGAATGATAAACAGAAAAACACAGAAAGGGAGAATGTTCTTTACATTACCTCCCAAAAGTAGTAGGTCCCGCTGAGCTTACAGTGGCCCCGACTCAGATCACACATGTCATCATACATGCGGCTCAGAATAGCGCCGGCCCAGTCGTACTCCTCAAGATGGGCCAGGTTTTCCAGACTCTTCAAGATGGAAGGATTAAACTTCTCTTTCCTGTTGGACCAGAAGGTCGAAGCGAACAGCAGCAACAAAGTGAATCTTGCCACCTAAGTAGCCGTCAGCTCTCCCTGCCTGTATCTAGCATAAATGTCGGCGGCTTGGAGGGATAGCCAGCGTCTGGAAATGCTCAAAGCGGGAGTAGAAGAGCTTGGCCCGACAATCCGGGGCAGGTCAATCCCTATCAGCTCAACCATCCGATCAGGAGAAACCTCAGTCCTCCAGTCATTATACAGCTCGATCGGCCGAATGCCAAAAGGGATCCCGGAGATCACCGAAAAATCAGTGGGGGTCATTGTCATCTCGCCCCAAGCAAAGTGGAACTTATTGGTGGTGTCCCACCATCTCTCGGCCAAAGCACCCAGTAATTATTTGTGGCTGCTCCGACCCATGTCAAAATGCCTCAGGAAGCCCAGATGGGACGGACTAATAATCGCTCCGACTGGGTTGTTGTGGTCGAATATCTCGACCGGAATTTCGGCCACTGAGGTCTC